>NC_083742.1:6085000-6135000 GCF_033458585.1 Syngnathus typhle
TCACTTGTTCTACACCCTGTCCGCATGAACAGTGGAATGTCTAAAGTTGTAAACAATCCTTTATAGGACACTGGTGAATACGAGTTATCCAAATATTGTATCAATTTTAGTTCAACGCAGAAAAAGTCTCCTTAATCGCCTTAAAAAAGAAACTGTAGCATTGTAAAAACCTACATTAACCTATCAGGGGACGTTTTAAGTAAAGCACAAGTGTGAAGGGATAATTTGATGAATTGTAATTCATTTCATTGACGGTACTAATTAGTGTAAATGTCACGCTGTCCGTCTAACAGTTCTGAGGATTAGGGTTTGATTTGAACTCAAGCCTCGGCCTTGCCGTGTCGAGTTGGGAGCATGTTTTCCCCATGCTTGCGCAGCTTCCGCTGACATTGAAAATCCTGTATTTTCTATTCATAGAAGACTATAAATTGTCCATGTGTGAAGGGTCGGTCTACAGCACAGGTGTCAAACTCAAGGCTCGGGGGCCAGAAACTGCCTGCCACATCATTTTATGTGGCCCGCGAAGACAAATTGTGCATCAAATTCGTGTGTCATGACTAGAATTGCAAATTGTCTTCACTTTTAATATCTTTTTGTTTATATTTGACCAGTTTTTACTCGTCTAATTTGAAAACGAGTTATTTGTCAGTTTGTTTTGTAGCTTTTACTGTGTATATAATGAGGTGCTCATACATTTATTTCGGTTGACAGTCATAATGCCCTTCCGAAAGAAGCTATGACTACAATGCGGCCCGCATAAAAAACGAGTTTGACACCCCTGGTCTACAGTATATGTCCCATGCGAATCAATTTCACAATCGGTTGTCATAGGCTCCAAGATCTTTTGGAATCTTTACTATGAGCTGTATGCAATAAAAGCAGCAGCTGGTCATGTGACAGGTAAATTATGTGCAAGCTCTACATGAGAGCCGATTGATCCTGCCTTATGTTCTCTGTGTCCGCAGGGTGACATCAGGCCTCATGAAGGTAATGTCGTAGCAAGAGAAACAATTATAGTCGGTAATAGGCAGGAAGAGGCATAGCTGCTGTCAGTCAGTGAGGTGAATTGTAAGAGAATTGCAATAGAGGGCATAAGGGGCTGTTAGACAAGGAAAATATTGATTAGTGGATCAGGAAAGATCCTGCACGATGAATTTGGACGTTAGCAAATCAGGTGGAAAAGCACGGGGGTGTTTCTATGCTGCCAGCGTTTCTCTGCTTTCTTGCAATATATCAACACAAGAAACAAGCAATCTGTTCAACTGCTGATAATTTACTTTTCTTCTCAGCATCGCTCTAATATTTTCAAAAATAACTTTGCCTTGGGTTCATATTGCATTCTTGTAGGTGTTTTATCCCTACGATGTCAGAATGCTTTGCACTCTATCAAAGTTGTGTTTTTTATCTTTCTCAGACAAGTCTTTAGCAGGGTGGCTCGGTGGAGCACTGGTTAGCACGTCCCCCTCACAGTTCGGAGGGTGTGGGTTCAATTTCACCTCCGGCCCTCCCTCCATTTTTCTCCCACATCCCAAAACATGCGTGGTAGGCTGATTAAGCACTCCAAATTGCCATTAGGTGTGAGCGCAAGTGCTGATGGTTGTTCGTCTCTGTGTGCCCTGCGATTGGCTGGCAACCGGTTCAGGGTGTCCCCCGCCTACTGCCCGATGACTGCTGGGATAGGCAGCATGCCCGCGAGCCCCGTGGCGACAAGCGGTACAGAAAATGGATGAAAGTCTTGTAGCATTTCATTCCAAATCAATAACGGGCAAACTCTCTGTCACTTTGAACTATTGTTTTTTTAGCTGTAACCATCAAGATGATGTCAACTTTGGAATGGAGTGAAAATAATGAGAAGAAAAAGTCAGTCATACTGGAATGTATATGTAAATTGGGCAAAATGTTTTAGCAAGCCACACACAGGTCAGAATAATGAATACCGCAGCTTTGCCCCAGGCTTTTGTGGTCGTTGTCAGCACTTAAAAGATCTTGTTATTTAGTGATAGGGTGCTTTCTCCATTGTCTGTTCTTGGTGCAAATATTATTTTCTGAACACGGAAGTGGAGGCTATATTGAATGTTTAAGAGCTCTTTCATGCATCCACATAAGGTGCATAAATGTCTTACCACATCTAGCCTTGATGTTGTAATGACCCTTTACACAGCAGCCAGATTGGCATACAATAGTAAGAATACAACTCCTTTCAGTATTTTGCTGCTTTTTCTGTTGTTTTGTACCAGACGTATTTAGGTTTAGTTATAAGATTAGTGACCGAACGCATCTTGCAGCGGTACGCCATTTGTTAGGTATGGTTCTATGTGTTATAATAATAATACTGTGTCATTTTGTATATGAGAAAACATAATGATATCAAGCAAATGACAAAATAGCCCCTTTGAAAAAGTACAACTCTGGAGGTCAGAGTGAGTAGAAGAGGTCTGTTGTTGTGCATGTGGCTGCTACTAACACAGTGAATGGATGGCTCAACGCTCCTCATCATTTTTATGAGCAGAAAAAATAATGCTCCTCGGGCATCAGTCCAAACCACAATATTTGTTCTCACTGCACCTATTAAGTTATATATTCACACATATTTCATGGATTGTATAGGCCCACACTGGTCCTATAAATAAATGTCTGATGGTGAGATTTTGGAGGATGAAGAGGACAGTTGAGTTTAAAATACACAATATGTTTCAAAGCTGGAAAAAAGCACTTAAAAATGCAAACATTTTGCACTTGAAGTGCACTGAAAACTGCAAAAAAGAAGCCATTTATGTGGCAAGCGCAGAGCTGCCAAATAATGTTCAAATATATATGCGCATTTGTGGCAAACTGAAGCATATTACCGCGACATACTACCACAACCTACCTTGATGTAGGTATAAAGTGTTGGTGGTCATTGTCCTGCGCGATTCACACTGGTTCTACCTGCAACTAGCTGCCTTATGTAAGAGTCGCTAATCAAGACTGCGACACCACTGGCTCAGCATAGAGCTGAAGTTTGCCATAGAGCCCAATATGCATATCTAACCAATGTCTAATAAATATTGCAACGGATGTTAATTGTGTACAACTGCTGTAAATAGCGTGAGTACATGAAGATAAAAACAATCAGCCAATTGTTGAAGGGCCAGAATCGGTCGATTCAATTTATCAGCCGGGCCCTAATTTTGACAAAGGGTGAGTTTCTGTATTTAGGTTCACGTTTTCTTGAATTGAAAAAAAGTGTAGATTTCAGAACAGGAACCAGATAAAGTGCTTAAATTTAATTTTGAAGGTAGTTATCTAGACAAATTGGACCAGATAAACACAGCTGAAATTGGTGATCACATTAATCAAAGTCAATATACAGTATATATAATTTCTATATCTATACGTTTGAGATATGCCTTCAAATGTAAAGTGCATTATAAATAAAATCTATTATTATTATTATTATTATTATTATTATTATTATTATTATTATTATTATTATTATTATTATTATTATTATTATCTGGTTCTGCTTGAGGTGTCCTTATTTTAGTTTGAACATTTACAACACTCGATATTTGTCTTACTCCTAGTTAGCTGGTTAATGCTAATAAACACGCCACCCTGAAACGATATATTTTTATGTTGCATGATAAAATGCAAGCTCCTCAAGTGAAGTTACCGAAAGGCTGTTAAAGTGTTATTGAAATTTAATGCTTTGTTTTTGATACAAGAAATTCAAAGTTTATCTAACTTTATATTTGTTTGAAATTGCCAGACTGAAAATGTTTCTAGACAATAAAATACAGTTTCCTATTGTGCACAATGTGCATTTAAAGAGGAAATCAAACAAATTGCCTTTGTTCTGTGCAGTCAAAACACAACGTTCTGATTTGTTTCATTTGTGGAACGTTTTGAAAAGGCAAAATCTGCCTGTGATGTAATTTTCAGCCAACAGCAATGGCCGTCCCCTGAGATGCACAAAAACGAGTGGATGTGGACCTCATATTCCATAAACGTTATATTACCGTAATTTTCGGACTGTAAATTGCACCGGAGTATAAGTCGCACCAGCCATAAAATGCCCAAAAAAGTGAAAAAAAACATATATATGTATACAAGTCGCTCCTGAGTATAAGTCGCCCCCCCACCCAAACTATGAAAAAAAAAAAACGCAACTTATAGTCCGAAAATTACGGTACTCAGAATGCCGTGGTTATACTACGTCAGTGGTTCCCAAAGTGGGCGGTTCGTAGTGGAGACACAGACAACAACGTATTATTGTTAACAATTTTTTGGGGTTGACTTCCTCTTTAAGAAATAAAAAGTGATTAAATAAAAAAAGGAAAGCAATTGGTTGTTTATAAAGTAAGATGAACAGTGGGATACTCAAAATATTTGATATCTGCATCCCTACATTCAACCACCCCATTATTAGTTGTATTTTCTTTGTTTAATAAAACCCTTTTTTTCAAGTATTAACCTGCAACAAATTGCTCCTCAAAATTAGTAATCAACTACGCAGTAATTGAATAGCAAAATTGCTCTATAAAGAAAGAAAAATCAAGCCTTGTTTTTTTTAATATGATTTCCTATTAATTTGAAGAGTAAATAGTTTCCATTATTATTTAAAATCCAGTCTGGTTCAGGATATTTGTTACCTCGTGATGCCAGATATTTATTTGCTTCCCACACATGAAAACAAATGCTGGATGTGTTCTAATGTTTGAACAGAAATGAGAAGCAAAGCAAGGTATGAATAAGTTCTTCCCTCCAGTTGGAAATAATGAAGTGCTTAGAATACTGCTGTCTCATAAATAAAACACTATCCTGCTCGTGGCGACTATTTTGTGTTATGCTATGTACCAACATCTTTACTATACTGGGCAATATTGTTTTTGTTCCCCAGAGATTGTTCAACAGCTGTGTAGATTTTTTATTTTATTTTATTGTATTGTTATTTTTTTATGATTTAAACCTCTGTTGTGTTTTTGTCCAGTGGTGAAAAAGAATTTAATTTATCAGTGCAGGTCTCGGCATGAATATTTTATGTTCTATGTGTTTCTTTGAATTTAACAAAATAGCATTGTAAGTGTTTTAAGGAAGTTTTGTAAAAGCAAGTTTCAGTATGGTGGAAGATAAAATGCACTTATTTCTTCATATCTGAAGTTTTTTTCAGGTTTTTCCTTTATTCCTAAAACCTGTATGTAACATTTTAGACTTATTTGACTCATTAATTACTAATTACTAATTACACCTCTCAAGTTGTTATAGCAATGGCATCAGTGCAACATTGCATAGTGTTGTTTGTAATGTTTGTTCAAACTAAGTCGTATGCAAACATGTTTATTTCAAATGAAGCACAATTTGTTTTGTAATCAAGCGGTGGCCGTGACCTGGTCGCTCAGTGACCAGAGGCTCAGGGTTGGCAGTTCAAATCCTGCTCTGTCCAAGTCATGTGTTGTGTCCTTCGGGAAGATCCACCCTTGAGGCTGTCCATGCCACTGCTGTTTGGTGGGTCGACTGCCGACGTAGCTTCTGCCTACCCGAAGTTTCAATAATAATAATAACAATAATAAGAAGAATTTATACGTATACCTTTAGTCAGTATTGATGCCGGAAAATTGCAAGAGTGACTCAGATTTACTAAGTTTACATGCAGTCAATATTTGGGTTAACATCAATATTCCGGTTTCTGAAACATTCTGAACGGACAGAGCTACTCGCACATTGAAATACCCTGGTTGAAACACATCAATGTTGCAAATAGACAATTGCAAAAAAAAAAAAAGCTTATAGAGTACAGCGGAGTTGTTCAAACTTTTTCCATCGAAAAATGAATATTAACATGAAAAACAAAAATATCATCATCCCTGTACAGCTGTCAGCGGCTCAAACTTACAAACATAAAATAAATGCCTGAGACCCCTGGAGCTACATATATAGTATGTTACCTTACCATATATATCCCAATCGGTAAAGTCTCCAAATCAATTCTTGACAAATAGGTTTGGCGAACTATTATAAGCTTGATTTAAAACAGATCTATCAAAAAATGTGTGCAGTTTTTCTTGATGGATCAAATTTGGTTTATCTTTTTAGCTCCACAGTTATTTTGAATGTAGATCCTCCTAATTCTGGATTCTGAATCACAGTACAACTCAGGACTGCAAAAATAATATATAAGATAGAAATCAATAAACCTCTTGGAAACTGACCCTTCTTGAAAGTTTTTATAATTGTTGCATAGCAATTTAGATAAACTAATTGAAATATAAGCTAATCTCTTCTATTGTCTTAATATGAATGTGGATGTAAATCTAAACAGTGATTGTGATGTAAAAATAATATTTAAGGATTGCAGACTAATTGTACTGTGGATAAGGTTCACGGTCACAAAATAGAGACATACCTTTATAAAACGTTCAAACCGACAATGTTCTGTTCTCGTGTTCCAGGAGGTAATGTTGGTGGAGGATGAGTCCGCTTCTTGTTACTGCCTAATGGACACCACAAGCTGCCACCTGCTGCTCAACCAGCCTGGTTCCTACGTACTCGTGGGCGAGCCCTTGACACAGGCTGCCATCAAGAGGCTGAAGCTGGCTGTGTTTGGGAACATGGAGGGCACTTCCATGAACTACAGCCTGCGGGTGTATTGTGTGGATGATACACCCCATGCCTTTCAGGTGGGGAAATCTTTTTTTCATTGCACACATCCATCAAACAAAGAACTAGTAGAAACGGTTTGGGATAAATTTCAGACCTATTTCTATGCGTGGCGCTGTTTACAAGCCATCACTCTTCACTTATGGAAATCAGAACAACACCAGCACTTCAATTTTCATGTAAATGACAATTGTATATCAATACCTGGGGTGTAGATAGGATTCAAGATTGGTTCATTTGAAAGTGGAACGATTTGACTCGATTCAGTCAGATTTCAATTTCATTCGATACGGTACGGTTCGGTTCATCGGAAAACAAATCTCTAATAAATAATGATTCAATGCGTATCATGATATATTTTAAGGATTTGATCCAATGACGTTTTTAAATCATACACGTTTGAATATCTGATTCAAACGTTTTTTTCTAATGTAGTATCTATTCTTCTGTCTACTACTGTTTTGTGGATTTGATGTCCAACTTTTTATTAGTCAGTAATTACCGTATTTCCCGCACCATAAGGCGTGCTTAAAAGTATTTAATATTCCCAAAAAATGAAGGTGCGACTTTTCATAAGTTGCGTCTTTTGTGTGGACCGAATTCCAAAATCTGTGAAGTTGTTTAGTGTGGCTTCCATGATATACAGGCGTAATATGTAGACCCGATGAACCAATCAGAGGACATTACGTTTTACGTCGATTGGGGCAAAAAAACAATCAGAGTTGTTCGTAACACGCAGAGTAGGTACCTCCGCCGCCATTGATAAACAATTACTATCGTTTGTGCGAAGCTAACTGCATTAGGTCCCTCTAAAATGGCACAGAAAAAGAGACATGCTTACAAGGCACAATTAGAGCTTTCTGGAAAGCCAGGATCATTGCAGAAGAGCAACGTGACAACGACGAGATAATGACGAGAGGGAACGTTAAATTGCAAACTTGCCCAACTGTTTGCTTTGGTTACGGAAGATGAGGATTTTGATGGATTTGCGTATGAATATTGATTAACAATGTGAGTACAATACAGTACGTGATTAAATAGTAGAATAACAACGGAACTGGCTGCCTTGCTCCCGTGATGGTTTTTTTTTTTTTTTTTTTACCTTAAGTCATGGCATGCATGCACCCTATAATGTGGATTAAATACAGAAAAGCCCACGGAATTGAGTTTGCGCCTTTTAACATGAAGCGTCTTATGGTGCAGAAAATACGGTAAATATTATTTTTCCCGGTAAGTGGAAATGAAAAATAAAACACTGCTCCATTGATTGCGTTACAGTTCGACAGACTTGATACTTGAAATCTCTGTGCTATAATCATTTCCAGTCAAACGTTAATCAATACTTATATTGTTATCATGTTCGACTTGATTTGTTTTTCGGCATCCTAGATTAGAGGCGTTTGCAGCATTGCGATCCCTTAAGTGAACAACTGGGAAATCAGGTTCCTCATGATCCCTTGAGAGACTTGACTAAACAGGAAAGCTCAGCCCTGTGACGCGTTCTTCCCTGTGACCATGTCATGTCAGAGCCATCAGCAGCAGCTGGCTTTCTGAATTTGGTTTATGCATTTCAAGCAGACGCCAGACGTGTGAGCATCCCTTGGGTTCTTGTCTGCCTATCTTTGTGTGTTTTCCAAATTGTAGTAACCACACACTGCTTTCTGGTTCCGCAGGAAGCCTAATTTACTAATATAAACAACTATGAGGGGATTTTTTTAATTTTTGATACTGTGCATTGTGAGGAATTTTCTTTTAAGACTACACTCAAGTCTCTTATTGACTGCTTTAGAATATATTTAATAGATCCTGCTGAATGAGGTAATGTACTGTACAGTCATAACATGGGCACGCAGTCATTATCTGAAACTCCATTGGAATATTTTTCTCAAATAATAGTATACAGATCAAACGTTGATCAATAAAGCCGCGCACTAGCAGCGTGTTTAAACGCAGTTCTTTCGTCACTTATAAAGCCGTGAAGTAGTGCATTTGTCATAGGTGTAGGATGACTGTATTGCAGAAAAGACACCCTATGCTCCAGTTTCCTAGAAATTTTCAATCAAAGTTTAGCAATAGTTGCTCGTTGTCATGCCCAGTGAAATGACAGAATCCAATTTGCCTCAAGAACATTATTCCGAACAAATAAATTACCGTATTAGCCCGAATATAAGACAAACCTGATTATAAAACGACCCCTTCTTTTTCAAGACTCAAGTTTGAAAAAATACTTTTTGAACACCAAATGTAACTTTCATACAGAAAATAATTACAGTACATCTTAAACAAATGATAATAACAATATATTCTAGAGAAAAAGCATGTTATTTTGCCTCATTCAAATCATGCAAAAACTGTCCATCGCATCTTAATATCTGAACATTTAAATATGTAAACTAAAGTGCAATCACATTTGTAAATGAATGGCTTCTGTTTTTTCCATTTTCTGTTATCTCTTCTCTTATTTTCTTCTCTGTTCTTTCTTACAGCTATTTTTTTTTTATTCTTCGTGCTACCACTATTTTTATTTTTATTCTTCGTGACAGGGGTTCGCTTTGACCTGAGGAGTTAAGTTCAGCATTCGCTTTAAAGATATCTATCGCCATCTTGCGTTGTATAATGTCTAGACCCCGAATGTAAGACGACCCCCACTTTTTCAGTCTTATTTCAATGCAAAAAACACCATCTTATATTCGTGCCAATACGGTAAGTACACTCTCACGAGTAGCCCACTGTGTTCTTGTGCAAGATCTCAGTCTGAGTGACCTTACATCAATTACAATTGTGTTCGTAATCATTGAGATGTCCTAGGAGAGACAGGCCAGACATGAAACCATCTCACTGGGACACTCAAGAGTGATGATAAGTAATCACCTGCAAGCGACAACAAAGTGATCTGTCATCATCGCGACTTCAATGTGGGAGACAGACATTTATTTACCATTGACACCATGAAATACAAGCTTCATTTCACTCTGTAGGGTCTTGCAAATGTGATGCTAATGGGGAGCGCAAGTTGGAAGATTTGTTAATGTGGTAATCTGTCAGTCGCGCTTAAAAATTAAAATTTGCGACGAGACAAAAAGCAAATTTGATCAAAAAAGGGTTGACAACATTTGTTTGTACCAGTATGCAAAATTGTCTACTATTTCTTTCATCTTACTCGCTTTCCTGATCTTGACCACTTTTACTCATTCCTTCCCGTTTGCCACCCAGGGAGTGGTGGCAGCAGAAAAGAGCAGAGGCGGTCAGCTCCTCGAGGAGCCAAAGATGTTGCCTTTTCGAGCAAACACCTTCAGCCTGCAGGTGTCTATCCAGGATGTCCCTCAGTTCTTGTGGAGCATCAAACCCTTTACCACCTGTCAGGTAATGATCACCAGAACTGACAAATTATGCCTAATCAATAGTAATCATAAAATACTGTACACTGCAGTGTTTCCCAAATGCAAAGGAGCATATTTCACATTGGAAAGATCTCATGGTACACCACTACCGTATTTTCCAGACTATAGGGCGCACCTAAAAACCTAAAGTTTTCTCAAAAGCCGACAGTGTGCCTTATAGTCCGGTGCGCCTTATATATGGACCAAATTCCTAAATTTAAAGTGGCCCGAAGCATTGTGTCATGAAATCAATCATAAGTTGTCCGCTGAAGACTAGAAATCATGAATCAAAAAGACTATGGATCATTATTTTGTGATTATAAAGTAATTTGTTGTGTCTGAAGTTGAAATATTACGATAAAATGGAGAATAATTTGATTTGGATTAAAAATCTGACATGATGCATTAATGGTGCGCCTTATATAAGGACAAAGTTTTAAAACCATTCATTGAAGGTGCGCCATATAGTCCGGTGTGCCTTATAGTCCGCAAAATACGGTAAACTAAAAAGTATATATGTGCCATAACTGAGTGAGGCATGGCAAAATACTCGTTGCATACTACGTGTGGTTTAACCAAATGCAAAGATGGGGAAATAAGTCTTAAATCAAGATTTACACACATATCACAGAAATAGTTTTACTACTGTGGCCACTCATATCTGTGGCACTCCAGAGTGCTACACTTAATGCGTACAGGACCCAGAGCTGGCAAATGTTCAGAATTATCTTTGGTGAATATCTTGAAGGGAAATTTGAAGTTACATTACAAGCGTTAAAATGTTTTGGTTATAACTATTGTGGCATACATTTTACACTGGGTAGTGATGTAATGTGTTTAAGTAGTGTATTTAATTCATTCATTCATTTTAAAATTACAATTTTAAAAAGTGAGGCGTTATCAAAATACACATCAGATGAACTCCTTCATATGATCCAACTGTCTTTCATGCATATCGTCACTCAGTCACTTTGTCAGCAACTACCACCATATGCTAGTTCTTGCTGTCTAACTGTGATTGTCGTCAAAGTCAACGCTGTTGAAAGAAAACAGTAGAAGCAATGAAAGGGAACAAAGCGGTACAAGATAAAGACTTGACAGAAGCTGTTTACTGTGAAAAACAAATGATTATTCTGACATCTCTGCAGCTAGTTGGGGGAGAGCTACTATGCTTGCTGACTACTGTTAAGGTGTCCTTGAACAACGCACCCGCCTCTTGAATTTAAGGGCAACAGTGCATTGATTTTTTTTTTTTGCTGTCCAAATGAAAATACAGTTGCTGACTAGCTTATTTGCTGCCACTCTGTACACATTAAGCAGAGCTGTTAATTTTTATCTGCAAAATTCTACCTGACTGTTGTATCAACATTAGATGCATTTATAAATAGCTGACCCAAACAAATACAGCAAATTAGTCTCTTAGATGATGTTGTTCAAGGGTGTAGTATTCTAAATATGTCTTGCTGCAATGCCAGTGTTGGTGCATACTGCAACGACGTATAAATTTGCATTTTCAAAACATACATGTGGCATTTGATTGGCTGTGATTATCACCTCTGCAATTGCATAGTTAAAAATTCCAGCTCTAATATGAGTCTTGCTCTTACCCACCTTTCCTTTACAGGATAAAGGTCACGCGATATTTAATAAGTAGGACAGACTGCTGCACTCCACCGCCACTGTTTTATTTATTACTTTTTTTTTTTTTTACCTGTGAAATAAATTTGCAGAGCTGCTGAGCTGTATTCTGACTCAAAAAATACTGTGAATGCTGGACAAAAGGTCTGTGCTTCAAAGTCATCCGCCTTCTCAACAGCTTTATTTATGAGAGCCTCGGGACAACAGACACGCCTCGCTTTGTGGAGCAGCTGTAGAATAATAGCCGAGCATTGTGGCATACGTCAAGTCAGCTTTGAGTGCTGAAGAGCATCCAAGCTTTTCTACACCTCCCCCCTACCTCTCCCTGAATATTATCGGCTGTTTTGTGCTATGCCGTGCAGTCAAGATCAAAATCAGAAGGTTCGGGTCTTCAGCAAGAACGCAGGTCAACACGTTTAATACAGTCTCCTCTGAGAGTAAGTGGCAGGTCACGTAAAATAGTATGCAGATTTGGTGGCGATAGAATCCAGAAGAGGTCAAAGACATTCATACGTAGAGATATGCTGGCTCTCCAGAAATTAAATATAAATGAAATCAATCTTTAAAGCGCCATTAAAAACCGACCCTTATTATATATCAGCAATACACACATATTTAATGTTAAAATAATCTCTCGGTGAAAATCCTGCTCTCCTGAGACTCATCCTTCATCCATCCATTTTTCTAGCGCTTGTTCTCATTTGATGAGCGCAGTACCCTGGACCAATTGGAGGGCAAATGGTCAATCGCAGTATGCATGTCCACGAACAGCCATTCATACCTACGTTCACAGTTTAGACAATTACTGTACAAATTTGCACTTACTAAGAAGACGATATAGACTATTCATTTCAGCACAGGCAGGTCAGAGCCAAAGTTCAATCGCTGAACCGTAGCACAATGCAGCAAATGTGTTGTGCATTTCCTATTCAAATAAAATCGGTGTTTTTAATTACCGTATTTTCCGCACTATAAGGTGCACCGGATTATAAGGCACACCTTCAATGAATGGCCCATTTGAAAACTTTGTCCATATATAAGGCGCACCGGATTGTAAGGCGCACCGGATTGTAAGGCGCACCTTCAATGAATGGCCCATTTTAAAACTTCGTCCGTATATAAGTCCATATATTTGGACACGCTTGCCGTAGTGGCTCAATATTGGTCCATGTATAAAGCGCACCAGATTATAAGGCGCACTGTTGGCTTTTGAGAAAATTGGAGGGTTTTAGGTCAAAGTCAAAGTCAGCTTTATTGTCAATCTCTCCACATGTCACTACACAAAGAGACCGAAATTACGTTTTTCTCTATCCCACGGTGACGAGACACATAACACGATAGACATACAAGTACGCGACACGATATAAAAACAAGAAGGCAAACGCCTTATAGTGCGGGAAATACGGTAACTGATTTGATTGCCAAACATGTAACATCAACCTTTTTTTTTTGTTTGGAGGGGGACAACTCGCATTTCTGGATCTGATGTGTGAGTAAGTATGGGATTGAGAGCTGAGTCATGTTTTTAACATACTCTGTCACTATATGTTACTGGCAGGAATTCCCCTTTGCCCAAGTGTGGTGCAGCAACCAGCAGCCTCTGCACTGTGCCTTCTCCCTGGAGAGATACAGTCCCGCCACGACCCAGCTCTCCTGCAAAATCAGCGTGCGGCAGGTCAAAGGCCATGAACAGATTCTGCAGGTTTACACAGCTGTTGGCAAGGTGAGCCACTTCGTCTGCAGGCGGGAGACAGACGGGACAGTGGACTTTCTTGCTCAACCTTTGTGTAACCTTCCTGCAGTGTTTCCACTGTCAGCAGGATGAGCTCTCCTGAGCTCGCGTCGGATATTAATAGAGTGAGGACGCCATTACGTTTTGCCCTAAACTTATATAGTTCAATACATAACAGCAATCTAACAATTTCCATCAATGTGCTAATCTTTATTCAGAGAGGTCCTTTGAACAGAAAATGAGTACTTTCACATTGGCATGCATCAACACCCGGGAGCTTCTCAGCGTAACAATCGTCTTCTGTCAGCGACTGAGCAGCTCCACTAGAGCAGCTAGGAGTTTGAAATCCTTATTCAAGAGCACCTTGACAAGCGGCTGTTTCGGCAGAGGAGAATGATACTCGTCTGCTCACAAGTGCTTTTTCAGAGTCGCTCACTTACATGCTTAGCTTGCCCCGTGGCTTTCAACACTGCCAAGCTTTCATCATCCTCAGTAGATGGATGCTTTGTCAGATGTGACAAGGAAACAAAACATTTTTCAACCCACAGCAGTGGTAGCGCTACTTATGTTAATTATATTACCGTATTTTCCGCACCATAAGGCCCACCGGATTATAAGGTGCACATTCAATGAATGGCCCATTTTAAAACTTTGTCCATATATAAGGCGCACCGGATTATAAGGCACACCTTCAATGAATGGCCCATTTTAAAACTTTGTCCATATATACGATATATACATTTGGCCCGTGGGCCAGACTTTGGACACGCCTGCTGTAGCGGCTCAGTATTGGTCCATATATAAGGCACACCTGATTATAAGGCGCACTGTCGGCTTTTAAGAAAATTTGAGCTTTTTAGGTGCGCCTTATAGTGCGGAAAATACAACAAAGAGGACAAACTATGATGCCTATTCTAAATAGCATATTTAAGCTAGCTCACATTCTTCCTCACGCTGCTTCAAAAATATCTCTCTGTCATGGTAATATGCAATGTGTTAGTGCATCAAAAAAATAATGAATAGTAAAAGAAATTTAAACAGATTGGTACATATAGAAATAGAAAAGGCTATATATAGAAATTTCCATTTGAACCAAACAAAAATGCCACACAAATTGTACAGACGGGTTAATTTTCTACATTCATACTGTATCGTTTTGAACAAATATATTTATCTTAGGTAAATGTTTTGTGGAATTTGTATCCTGTGTGCCAATGATAGTTATTCATACTTGCAAATAATAGCCATGCAATTAATTTTTTAAAATGCAAGTCGAGTGGTTTGGGGCTGTTTAAACAGTAAGAAGGGAATGCATGATGATGTTACTGTCGCACGCGCAACATGGAACACTGTTGATCTGCGTGTTTACTGTGACAAGCGCAGAGACATTCATCCAAGGATTCCAACTCTCAAGACAAAAATATGTGAAAAGTGTGAAAAATATCTTTTTAAAGGAGTATGTACGTATCACTAAAAAGATCATTTTGGCAATCTTGTCTTCGAATAGAAAAAGAAAGTAGAAATCATTTATTTGAAGCGTACACATCATTTGATCACATCATATCTGGTACGATAGTGTAATATTGCGTTGCAATATTTAAAAAATAAATCATCTAACATGCTTGGCCCCCACTTCTTTTTCCCCAGACTGAAAAGGAATTGGTTCCAATTTTCATGCAGACGGACTGCACCATCACCTCTCAGACGGGGCCCAGGGCTTTCAAAATCCCCTTATCCATCCGCCAGAGGATTTGCGCCACCTTTGACACTGCCAACGCCAAGGGCAAGGACTGGCAACTCTTAGCCCACAAACTCCATTTAGATCGGTAAGCCACCTGCTTCTTTAGCATTTGATGTGCACGTTGTCTTGCGATCATGTCACATTTATAAGGTTTGTTTTTCCTGACGAGAATATTTCAAACTTATATGCACCCAATAAGCAAATGTACTTTCATTTGTTGTTGAAATACACAGATTGCGTATTATACAGAGAGAATACAGATATTTTAGATCACATTAACTCATACTGTTGAACAGTGACATTATTTGTTTGTAGTTTTTGTATCATAAATTAAATACTATAGTGTGAAAAATAAAGTTGAAATATATATACATATATATATATATATATATATACACAGTGCGATTGCCTCCTGGTCAGTCCTTGGTGTCAATGAAAAATCTGATGAAATTTGCCCCTGTCCATTTGTGGTCAAACAGGATAGAAAATGGATCGAACAAATGAAAACTTTAATCAGGTGACTCGCACAGGACATCGCCCGCATCAAGGTTATTATAGGTAACAAAAACAAATTAACCAAAACTAAAAATGAAAAGAAACATTCAGGTTCAAGTAAAACGTTTTTCGTTTTTGGCCCTAAATATAATACATGAGCTTTCGAGTTCATTTTAAAGGTATTAATTTTGGCATTGCTGTACGTCTGTACAGAAGAAGAAAGATCAATCAGTCATTTGAGAATTGTAGTGTATTTTATTACACAATACCTCGTGACTTTTTATTTTAGATCTTGCACTCAATAAACATTCCATAAACAGAAACTACAAAACTACACTAAACTGACACATTTGGGAAAAAATAAAAACTACAAACCTGTTCCTTATATAAATAAGGAAACTAACTATCATGAAAAATCCCAAACTATTTACCCTCACTGATTTACCTCATTGGAGGCAAGACGAGCTCCGTGTCAAAAATGATTTCACCAACATAATAAAATCCAGTTGTGACTAACATGTAAATCACCACAAAGAAACATTCCCATATCAAGCATCATGTTAATGACAACGTCAAAATTTAGTATGAACAATGTATGCCTAATGAAATGTCAAGTCCGTGTACTTCAAAACTACAGAATGTACTGATATGGTTGTGCTTGTGTGTTTTGTGAACCCAAACATTATGTTATGGTCACTTAGCTCCTCAATGTTTTTTGCTGGGTTTTGGATTGTGGTGGCTCTAATCTCCTGCTCTGCGGCTCATGAGGGGCCGCTATCTTCGATTTCTTTGAGGTACCAAATTATCTAGATAAGATTTCCTCTCCGTGCACTGCTGGATGGTAGGCTTGGATTGCATCTGATCAGACAAAGGCTGTAGCCTTTTTAGTTGACATTCTCTTTGGGGTGTTTTAATCAGTTGCAGTGAAACACTGACCCCCACTGGACTAATCTTGCATAACACATTGACGCAGCAACAGGCAAAGGCTCCTTAGTTTTCGTTATTATTCTGAAATCTATGAAATGCAACTTTTCTCCCTTTGTTAAGAGATCATAGTTTAGATTTGTTTTTAAATCATGGTAATGCATGTTTACAGGAGCATACCGTTTATTTCAGTTTAAATTAATGCATTGTATAATCATAGTGAGCCTAAGTCACGTTTACTTTGTACTGAGTTTTGCCCATAGATATTTAGTGGGCATATCTTTAAATGATTTTTTTTTTTTGTTAATTAAATTTTAACCGGTCATTGAATTTAATGAATTCAGTTTTCCCGTAAAATCTCAAGACACTTAGCGGTCTTAATCAACAACTTGTACTTCTTTGAATAGCTTCTCAACTTCTTATTGCAGCTGGGAAATCTATGTTGGAAGGTTTATTTGCATATAATTATCAACATGTTTAATCCTTGAGATCCTAATTAGATGATGAAAATCCCACTGTAATTACGCCACTCACAGCATTTAAAGAGAACCAATTATGCAAAGGTGCAGCTCTATATTTATGTTCTGGGAGAGTCCCAGACAGGATTTGCACAGAAAAAATATATATACTAGCAGTTTTTGTGCTTATGGACCAGTGAAACAACAGCAGGATGACGGAATGAATAGATAAAGTGGAATAAAAAAAGGTAGGTGACAAAATCATCTACGTTATTTACATGTCCATTATGCTAGGGTGTAAAAATAATCATAGCATTTGAAGCAAAGAGTGTCATCGTCCTCCATCTTAAAATGAGCAGTCAAGACATTTTTTTTTATATCAGTGAAGGATGCATCTTGTCTAGGTGTGTGTTACAGACTCTTTGGCTCATGAAGCGTCCACAACATAATAAAGACGCCATAGTCAAACAGGAATGAGGTCAAAATGCCACAACTTTATTTTGCCCAAGCAAAAATAAGTTCAAATAAAGAAACAAAAAGGACTGGAGACCCGAACCAATAGTGAAACAGGTGGGAATCAATGCTCTTCTGACATACACGCACGAAGAACGAACGAAAGAACCCCGACCAGACCCAACACGACTCTCAGCAGCAAATTGACATCACGTGACAATAAGGGCGCCCCAGTGTCCACTAACACATTTGAGATGGACTTGACTTATCTCAAATTCTGGCTTTTTTTTTTCTTAAGAGCGCTCGTGCACCCCCACGAGGATTGCGCCCGTAGCGAAAAACCGGCCCTGGCTATTTGTAAGGACTTGTTTCAGGGACAAGAGCTATTGCTTGTGGAAGTTATGACTAATGTTTTGCGTCTGTACAATACAGAAGAGTTCCAGGAGAGTCAAATCGGGTCACAAAAACAACAGTAATATAATGTGAACTCAAGAAAAAAAATCCTTCCAGGGCAGCCGTGGCATAACAGTCAAGTCAGAATAAACAAAATCTTGCTTCTCTTTCCCGGGTGAAACACTCAATTTTACTATATTCAGACAAATTGCAGACTTTTGATTTGTTTGGTTTTAAAATCTAGTAAAGATTCTTTTCGGCTTTATTGCTAATTGTACTATATTCAGACAAATTGCAGACTTTTGATTTGTTTGGCTTAAAAATTTAGTAAAGATTATTTTCGGCTTTATTGCTACACAGACACACACATGCATTTAACAACTGCACATTATTTTTCAAATGAAGTAACATACCAAACTGTTATCAAATGTGTTTATTACATTACATATTATTATTACAAACCATTACGACATATTCAGTTGAATTTTGGTGAATATAGTACGTTCCTTTCCTGTGAATCGCTGAACTAATATAGTTGGAGTTAATCAAGGTCTGACATCTGCGAAGTAGTCGAATAAATTATATTCCGCAAGTTCCTGAGAGAAAGAGGGGGGGGGGGGGAGCATGCCTGCTGCCATGTTGTAAACATACGTACATAGCAAATTAACAAACATGTCAAAAAGCCATTACAGCAACTGTCCTGTTAGTCTCCATCCAACTAAGATTACCATGACCAATAAATCCCGTTAGTCTCCAGCCAACTATCATTACCATGATTAATAATTATGATATGATGAATGGAATAAGGGTGGCGCCACTGTACTGGCTAGCACATCCGCCTGACAGTTCAGAGTTGCAGTGTTTGATTCTGACCTTCCTGTGTGGAGTTTACCTGTTCTCCCTGTGCCTACTTAGGTTTTCTCCGGGTACTTCGTTTTCCTCCCATATTCCAAAAACATGTGTGGTAGGCCCGTTGACCACTGCAAATGATCCGTCAGTGTGATTTTGACTGTGATTGCTTTTTTAATTTTGGGTGCCCCGCAATTGGCTGGGACTCCCCCGCCTACTGGCCAAGGACTGGTAGGATAGGCTCCAGCATCCCTGTGACCCATGTGAGGATAATCATTTCAGATGATGAATAGATGGATAAATGGAATCTCTTACCATTGTCACATTTTGTGAGGATCAAAGCTGTATACTCTTTGTAAAATTGTAAATACAATAGCTGTCACAAATGATGATGGGATATTGTCAGAGTAGCACAGGAGAGACCAACTCCATTTTTCCCATTTCTACATACTTTCAGTGTATTCCAAAATGTTTATTCATATTTAAGGACGGTTAATCATTTTCCTACTCCCCAACCTTGATGATTCTTTTCTATTCATTCATTCTTTTTGTGCATCTCAACAGAAACCTTGGTTATTTTGCAAAGCAGCAGAGTCCCTCAGCCATCATCCTGTGCCTATGGGAGGCCCGCCACCAGGACACGGCTGACCTCGACTCTCTCGCCAGTGCCCTTGAAGAAATCGGCAAGATCCACCCCAAAAGTTACCCCGAGGATCTAGATGAGGAGGAGACTGACTTGAATCAAATACAGGCGTGCAGCCTTAGATGAACGTGCACATTTCCAAATGGTACAGCAGAGGACTCGGCATCTCAATAGCCAGGCTGAGGGAAGAGCATCAGGCTGTCTGAATGCAGATGACAAACTGGTGATGTAGAAACATCGATCTGTCCGAACAGGGAAAGATTAGGCTTTACCTGCTGTGGATTCAACTACTACTCTACTTTTTCTTAATGATGCTAATCAACTTCTTCACATTATTATTTTGTTTATAATTTCATTTTCCTTGCTTGTATTTCATCCTAGTGGATTGGTGGGTGAAGAAGTCAAGTCATTTCTGAATTGGCATGAGAACAAAACTGAAATGCACCATCTCCTGGCGATACTATTGGCAGAAGATATTTAATGCTTAAATGTTGTATTTAAAACTGTCTTGAAGATTTTTGTTTTTCACAACAAAGAGCAAACAGAACATTTTTCAGACTAATATACAAAGTGTAATAAAAAAATATATATACAATATAGGCCTACTTTACGTGTATCATCTGTCCTACGGCAGCATGGACAGTGTGACTATCTGACATGGTTACTGTCCAGTGATAGTGATTTCATACCACATTTTTATAGCTGATAACACTTTTTTTCCACTGCCAGAGAGATGAGTTAATTCCCGAGAGCTGTCGGGGGTGCATGACTGTGACTTATCAACCAATTTCACCATTAGGAGCTGTCATGTTGACTTCACATGAGCACACCAAATTCAATGCATCTCTGTTTATACTGGGGTAGCAGGATGTTACCAAAACCGCAAGTAAAATATATTCACTATATAGTTAGACACCACCAAATGTTGACATTGTTGCAAATTTGGGCAGGGGTCAAAGGACAAACTCTAAATAATCTAACAGTCACTTCTCAGTAATGTTCTGATGTTGGTTTCACTCATTTTTTTTCTTTCTTTTATATTTGTCAGACTAATTAAGTTCACCCAGGAGGAAAGGCTTTGGGAGTTTATGCTAACAGAGAACTGACTGAAATAATGAGTAGGTAAGACCGGCGACATTTTTGACATCTCTAACCAAGCTCTTTTGACCGAAGGCAGGGACGAACGCCGTAAATATTGAACGGGGCCGTGCATGTATACAAGATCCACTATCCAACTCAACAACAAAATAACTATATACTGTACTTTAGCTCCCAGTACAGAAACCAACATTAAAGCGCAAGAACTCAATTAGTACCGTTTTTCACACACACAAAAAAATCAATTCACTCAAAAATTTAATACACATATTCCAGGCACAAAGTACTGTATTTATCCTGCATATTATTCCAAATTAACAAAAAAATATTAGGCCTTGTGTTCTGGATTACAGCAGTATAAGACTCAGTGTAAGTGAAACTAAGACATGTCTAATGAATTGTGATATCACAATTTAAAATACAGTAAAATCAACCTTTGGTGATTTTGTCACTTTGTCACCTGTGGATTTGCTTATTGACAGATTTATTTATGTTTCCCAATATCTTTTCCCGTTTGTTTGTTTGTTTGTTTGTTTGTTTGTTTGTTTTTACTTCACAGTCTAATCAAGCGTTGGTTGTTACACAGTTTGGGGTAAAATGTTCTAAAATTATAAGGCCCTGATAATGACTAAATAAAATATGTTATATATATATTATATATATATAATTGTTTTGTTAAAACATTTAAAGAAAATCAATGTGGTTCTGCAGAATGTTGGCACTTCAAGCACACTAACTTATGAATCTTTACAAGAATAAAATTGTACAAAAGGTACCACTGTGCACGAGCTACAACAAAACTTTTGTGGAGGTGACAAACCTATTTTTCATTTCACCTTCCAGTGTCATCTTGACACGTGTGTCAATTATTGCCAGTGTCAGGCATTGAGTGTAACACATTACTTCGTACAATTAGTTTTTGCAGTATTACAAGTTGCTAAATGTGTTCCAATGGTGCAGACCACAAGACAAATGAACTAATATTGACAAGATAATGGTTAAATGAAACAATCACTATTAGAAGACTTTCTTATTCAGATCTCTCACAAGATGCGTGCCTATTTCAACAAAATTCCAAACACTTTATTTTTACATAATGGTCAGCACTTTACATGGCTGAAGAGGGATTGTGAGACCAATCACTGTCATTGTTTTATGGAAGAAAATGCAAAACGTGTTGAAAATATGGAACAAACCCAATTAAAAAAAAAAAAAAGCAGTGTTTAGAAATGTGAAGAAGAATCATTATTCCTAATAGATGTTTTTTTGAAATGCTGAAATCCTTATTAAATAAATTAATCCCAGATTTAAAGAAAAATAGCAATAATTTATTACACGACACAGTAATATTGTAAGAAAAATAACTTCAAATGCAGATACCTAAAGTAATACACTGTTTACGTTTTGGAAATAAATTGCCCAACATTGGTTATCTGCTTCCTTTTTTTAAAGTGAGTTTCTGTGGTCTGACTTTTGGTAAGGTTCAAGCAACTGTTGGTCTTAAATCAGCCAAACCAGTGTTTCTTCAGTAGAGAGTGTAGCTTTTTTAATTGGCTTGATTCATAGTTGGAGCGGAGGTTGGTCAGTAGTCAGATTAGAAGATTGATAAATAACTGCGACTGACAGATTGGATGGCCATTTCTTTTACCAATAACATTAAATTTTGTACCAATGCATGAGTCAAATTTTGCGTATGGTAAGGCTGCAATTTACCGTAATTTTCGGACTATAAATCGCACCGGAGTATAAGTCGCACCAGCCATAAAATGCCCCAAAAAGTGAAAAAAAAACATATTTATGTATATAAGTCGCTCCTGAGTATACGTCACCCCCCCACCCAAACTATGAAAAAAAAAAAAAAGACTTATAGTCCGACAATTACGGTACCTCTGGTAAATTTCTAACAACTGTCCCTGAGTGCATTAGCAAGTTGCTAGCTTGACTTAGAACTAACAGTTAAAATAAAACAATATAGCGAAACAGGAACATAATCAACTTCATATTTATTTAATGAATTCAATGACAAAGTAAGGCTATGTATTCACAAGAATAATTTGAGCAAAACAAAAAAAAGTCAAAATGAGGTATGTATAATACTTTTTCACATGTAGACTAAGGGCTAACCTCAGCATGTGCAAAGTGAATGAGGTGATTCCAAACTTGTTCCTGAGCAATTACCTGTGTTGCAACAGACAGATATTACAATTGTCCCCAATCGCCCCGATATATTTATAACCCTACAGATATAAATAATTTGGATATTTCTAAATTGCATAATTACTGCATTAGACAAATATAAACACATGGAATGTTGGCGCCACTGAGAAATAGGCGTGTGCCTAGGATTGTCGGAAGTCGGAGTTATCTCACTCGGATTTTCCCACTTCCGACCTCAACGCGGAAAATGTCAACAACAAAGATGTTTGATTCTGTTAGATTGTTTGTTGTTCTCATTAATCACAAAACATTTCGACCCCCAGCAAACCTTCATAATTTCCTTTTCTATAGAAATAAAGAATATTGTATCTTCAAAATATTTCATTCATTTCACCAAAATTTCATAATGGTAATCTTCATGCAGTCATTACATATCACGTTGTGCTATGTGAAATTATTTAGAATAAATTAATTAATGTAATCTTAATTAATAAAGCTAAATATATGCTTATATTCTTGTAAATTAAGTTTTGGTTTTGGAACTTTTTTTTTCCAGTTTCGCAACTCTGTCAGAAAGGTCCGACTTCCCACTTTACTCGAATGCAGCTTACATATTAGGTATAGGTGAGCTAAGTTCCTTTCACTATAACAAAATAACTGAGCAATTTAACAGTCACGGTACTTGTGACTACATGCAGGCTCACTGATGAATGGAGTTGAATGTAGGAGCTGCATGCTCCTGTATGACACCTGGTTCATCGGTGTTATTCAGGCAATCAGTAATTACAGTTAGTGTCAAAACATCTTCACCTAGTAATTTATCAATATGCACTTGAAAATTTGGAGTAGCACTTCAGATGAACGCCTTTTATTTTTTTTCTCTCTAGGAAATGACCGCTGGAGACTAATTAAAAAAAAAACAAGCATTATTGTGGGGTAGCTGGAATTCCAGAGGTGGGAACTTAACCAAATTTTGTCACGACCTGGGCATCCTTCCGTATAATGGTCCCCATATCCCCATCTATCCTTGAAAAGTCCTCCCACCACCGATTCCGTCCCCCGTCCATCATCCCTCTGTTTAATCAAAAAAAAATTCAACAGATGAAGACAAATTTCAAAAGTCATGTTAGTGTGCCGAAACGATCTGTCGGACGGACTGAGAGTTTAGGCAACACTTGACCCAGATAGAGATGGAAGAAAACCCACTTACATCACTCCATAATTCGTCCTTTTTTTTTTTTTTTACTTCCTCATACCTCGTCCTTCTTCAGCATGCGTGGCCGTACGGGACAGACACTGTTCTTTCCCTCTGTGGAATTCTACCTTTCAAGTCTTTCTCAATAGGTAAAGATGCTCCAACAATTAGGTATGTGGTGTGTTCTAACATATATCAGTTGCATTTTTAAACACAGGATATGAATCAGATTTATTAAATAGTTGCAAGAAACTTAAATTCAACATGTAACACAGTCATTCAGCTTCCTCGTTCATAGATGTAATTCAAACAATAATGGTATTGGTTGACATTCTGTTGACTAATTTGACAGACTACGGTACAATTGTTTAGTATGTCAGTGGTTTGTCAAGGTGTGACTTTGAATAAATTGCTTTGTGTCTGAATAATGTGGATTACTTTTCTGGTAGAGTATACTGGACAAGGTTATCATTTTCCTCAATATGCATTTCCAGCCCAAATATAAATAATTACTTTAATAAGTTTATACCAGCAGGTAACTGATGTGAAATAATTCTTTGGTTAATTTCAGATCATCTATTTTATTTGCTGCAAGTCAAAACTGCCAGAATGAAAAGCTTATTGATGGCTCATGTTTCACTGAGAGCATCCTGCTTGTATTATTCAGCATTCGATCTCATTCTAGATGTGTTTGAGATATGTCATCAGTGTCTCTTGGCTTTATAAAATGTGATGGTAGACATCCACATTTGTTCTCACGATGTATAATGATTTGGTCTAACACTAATCTGTTTCATGTTTGAAGTTGTATGAATTATTTTCTTTCCCCGAACTCGGTTCTTCTCATGCTGTTATTTTGCTGCTCGCATGGCCTTTGGCTTCATATCACTATTCTCGTGCCTTGTTTAACTACTGTATATGGTGAATGTTGTAAAGTACAGATGGGGATGAGAAAAATAATCACACTGATAAACATTTAAAAGTCTCAGTCAAAACATATTTAAATTATAATATTGAATAGGCTACAGAGCTTTTCTAGTGCTGAACATCTAAGGTTTGGTAATGCCTGGGCAACTTTGTGTTATATTGGATCTATCATTATGGACATTTTGGATGTTTTCTGTACAGTAGAATTTGCAAATGTATATGCAGCCTTTTGGAAATAAATGTACAGTTGAAAGTGATCCGTTGTTGTTGTTTAACATCATTTAATACATAGAGTGAGTCCAGTGGAGTCCACGTCTATCTACGGTGCTTAAGCATAATCGTCACAATTTAACTCCAAATCAGTCACATGTCTTGGATAATAACCCATCCATTTAGGATGGAAGCAATGACTTTTGTCAATTAATTGCACACGCACAAGTACACGACCAAACATGTTTTGCACACAGACATGTCCCGACCTGTTTTTTCAAAAATAAAACTCCTTACTTAACTTAAATAACACCTGCTTCACATTTCTCAAAAACAACACCTAAACACTTTCCCATCACCTCATAGGACCTCCATCATGATACATGTGACAAACATATTTCAACAATACAACTGAATTTGACAACCCACATTCTAGTATAACTACACCTGCCACACTTCTTAACCACGCCCATAACCTTTTGACCTCCAACATAACAAATATGATCGATTCTCACAACTGGACATGACATATATGTAACCTCTGTGACCTTTATGGTCCCATTCCCATAACCTTATGACCTCGAACATGACAAATATGATCAATTCTCACACCTGCAGATGACATACGATATCTGACGTCTGTGACCTTTAGGTCATTAATCAAACATAATTTAGGACCTTAGACTTTGATATGACTAAAAATGTATTCCATTAATTTTTTCATGCAGAGTTGCAGATTAAGTCTGTGGGAGACAAACTAATTTCTGGCGTATTATTTTGGTCAACTATGGTATTGCAGTTTTTTTTGGTATTGCAGTTGTTTTGATTGATTGATTGATGGATTGATGGATTGATGGATTGATTGATCGATTGATTGATCGATTGATTGATTGATTGATGGATGGATGGATGGATGGATGGCTTTATTTCAAACATTTAAAACATGAAGAGGAAAAAAAATAAAATAACACTTTAAAGTCAGAAGAAAAAACAAGCAGAAAAAGCATTTCCCTTGTAGTTCATCACATCACCATTCATAGCACATCTGTTACATTTAATCAGGATCCCCAACATGTTTACAGTACTGTGTAATGGCATGTTTGATTTTTAAAATTAAGAAAAACAATTATAGAATGCAAACAGGTCAAAACCAGGTCCAGAAAGTAAAACCCAGTTTGGACCTTGGACTCAACATCTCTGATAGAATGTTAACTATAGAAACATATGTGATATGTACAGTATATGATTGTCTTGTATTCTATATTTACTTCAATTTCGTTTTTTTGTAAACCATCACTTGCAAACGAGCGCAAGCTGACATATTTAAAAAAGGTGATTTGTGTTGTAGCCGTGAACACCGCTGACTTGGGCCCAATCCCATTCCTTTCTCTTAACCCTGAATCTTTATCTTGCACCTTCCCCTAACTTTTCTTTAGATGGATGCAGACAAGGGTTAAAAAAAATCCCCTCAGAAATTGGGAATGTACTAACCTCGTGCTGGTTGTGCCGTAAAAAGGCTATTTTGCTCTAATGCTGTCTCAGTTTGCTCTATAGCTCGCGTTTACCAACAAACCTTTGGTTCTTGTAAACGTGCAGTTCTTGCGGGAAGGGACATGACGATACGTGGTATTGAAATTGAACCTCCATTTTTGCCACTGGGCTGCTTTCATTTCCTTTAAAGGTGGTGCATCTCGATTGGAGACAACACTGTGTTTATCTGCTCATTGTCACTACACTTGACAAATTTCTCAGGCCACTGATGACTGCCTGTCATTATCATGTTTTACAGAACAGGAAACTGGCAGGATGAATAAGCCTGATGCAAGATTTGTTCCAAATACAACGGCAACCACAGTTAAATTGTTAACAGAAAGCAGTTCAGTGAAAATTATTCCGATTTATAATCGACTTCAGCACACAGCTCTACAGTAGAGCTGCATGTGGCATCTGCTGTCCACTGTGACTTTGGGAAATCATTTTATATTACTCTGCAAGGTAGGCCGATTGACCATGAAACATGAACTACATTAAAAACAAATGTTGCTCGGTCCTCACAGATGGCAGCTTACAACTATGCATGAGACTAAAGGTGATGCCTTGCGACTTTGATATGCCGATCAGGAGCAGAAGAAAAAAAAAAACGTAAACTTGGTAAATTAAACATTATTATTGGCTATTGTTTATATATATATATATATGCATGTGATTTTTTTTGATAATTAAATTTGTCAGTTGAATGAAGACTTTTGTTTGTACAAAGTCTTTTCAGTTGATGGTTGAACAAGCGTGGCGTTTTTTGAGGACTCCTGATAAAAGATTTTTTTGGAAGTACAAGGACTGCACCTAACGCCAGTTTCACGCTTACATGTATGTTAAAAATAGGGAAGGCTCTGTCCAGATCCAGAACTTCCCCTTTAGCCAAGGGACAAAATTCATCAATTTCAAATGCAAATAAGAATCACTTTTCACGTTGTTCCTCTTTATGTAAACGCCCCACTTTAAGATTGCGTAACAGGCAAAAAAACATGATGATTTTTACATTTTGTCTGTAAAACTGAAACTTGGTTCAACTTGTTCCCTTTAGCCATGTGACAAAATTCATCAATTCCAAATACAGGTAATAATCACTTTTCATGTTATGTTCCTATTTACGCAACACCCCTGTTTAAGATTGCGTAACAGGCAAAAAAAAAAAACGTGATGATTTTCATGTTTTGTCTGTAAAACTGAAACTTGGTTGAACAAATGTGGTGAAATTCATCTGAATGCAATGGTAGATTTTAGCTTGGAAAATGGGACTTAAAGATTTCTGCTGTCAATCTTGCCTTTTCACCTTATCACTGAGAGAAAGTTACAGTTCCATGTACAAGTAAACGGCACAGACAAAAATGCGGACTGATATGAAAAGAGGAATGAAAGGTATTTTTGTGCATGTGGATTAAGAGTTCAACCAAATTATTATATTATTATGATATTGTCTACTAGGAGTGTGAACCTGTATACTGTCTCAAGTTGCTAAACTTAAAAAAAAAAAAAATTCATCCAGCCAAGTCCGCCCTACTAGTTATCCATACATTTCTTCTCATGTTTATGCTGTTCACTCAAGACACCATTAAGTTCTATAATGCAAGGTTTATTGTGTGCTAGCTCTGCATGTTCGTCAACAGCCACTGTCCATGGCATGAGTCCATACCGTGCAGTCTGTTCTTTTGTCCCACCCTTTCCTTTCTGGTCACATATCTGCAAGATGCAGACAACCGCTCCTTTGATAATCTAAACTGCCACATGAAAATGATGTTTCCGAAGACTGACATAGAATTTATGATGACTGGCATTATAAAGCACAGTTTGGGCAGCAATTTTGAACTCCCACAAGAGTAGCGATTCTGGCCCACTATAAATAATAGAGTATTTTAAATTAATATGTATGAAAGTATTTGATGGCGCTTATATAAACGTATTGTTTCAATACAGACATAAAAGCCAAGTTGCCACTGGAAACACAAATGTAATTCAGTCCAACTACGGCTACGGATTTCCCAACGCTACGTACAGGCACTCATGGGAAATGTGGTTGACTTCAGGCAAAACACTACCGCTTTTGTCCATATGGCGCCGCCATAAGCAAGGAAAACTGAAAGGTTCCCTAGTGGTGCTTTCACCATGTATGTACTCATTTAGTGTTCTCCATGGATCACCACCTTGCCACACAGTGCTCAGCGGCAGTAGAGACGAGACGGAACCCTTCAGGGTTGACACAGGTGTCAAACAGGGATGCGTCATCGCTCCAACACTATTTTCCATCTTTATTGCTGCTATCCTCAGCCATACAAGCAAGCATCTGCGCCACGGAGTCAAAATCATGTACAGAACTGACGGTCAACTTCTCAACATCAACCGACTCAGGGCTAAAGGTCAAACCACCACCATATCCATCATGGAGCTGCAGTACCCGGACGACAATGCCCTTGTAGCCCTGTCGAAAGAAGACCTACAGTATTCTGTCTGACTTTGCAAAGGCATACAAACAGCTTGGTCTAGCCATTAATATAAAAAAGACCCAAATCCTCCACCAACCACTACCAAACTGCAGTTTGCTTGTCCGCCCACCAAACATCCGACTGGAAAAGGTTGACCACTTCCTCTATCTCGGCAGCTTCCTGTCATCTAAAGCCACCATTGATGATGAAATTGACCATCGCCTCAGCTGTGTCAGTGGGGCTTTCTCAAGGCTACGGAAGTGAGTCTTCGAGAATTGTGACCTCCAAGCAAAGACCAAAATCCTCGTCTACAAAGCTGTGGTCCTCCCCACCTTTCTGTATGGGTCAGAAGCCTGGACCACATACAGCAGGCACTTAAGGGCACTGGAGACCTACCATCAGAGATGCCTCCGGAAAATCCTCAGGATCAGCTGGATGGACCGACGCACCAACACCAGCGTCCTGGAGGAGGCTGGCTTGCCTACCATCACTGCCACCATTGCCCAAAACCAACTGAGATGGATTGGCCATGTCCGCATGCCTGACTCTCGCCTCCCAAAACAAGTTCTTTATTCCCAGCTCGCTGAAGGAAAGCGGGCCCCTTGAGGTCAGAAGAAGAGGTTCAAGGACAACATAAAAGCAAACCTGAAGAAGTGTCACATAAACCTTAAAACTTGAGAAGACAAGGCCGCAGACAGGACGACGTGGAGAAACCTTGTCCGTGACGGCGCCGCTCAATATAACGTTGACCTCCACTATGCCGCTCAAGACAAACGCAGACGCAGAAAGGAGAGAGCGCCCACCAAGCAGGCCCAACCAAACCCACCACCATTACATTCCCCTGTCCACACTGCACCAGAGTTACCAGGTCCAGGATCGGCCTCTTCAACCACCTGAAGACCCACAAAGACCAAGAAGGAGGACCGTCATAGTCGACTACAAGTGACCGCCGATGATGATGACTCATTTAGTATGAATTGAGCCATACACTCAGTTATGTGTCTCTGTAATGTCTCTCCATCCATACTGCTTATCATTAGCATATGGTGGATGATCTAGAACCTCACCCCACTGACTTTGGGGGAGAGGCATGCTAACATCCTGAACTGGTCGCCTCCATTTCAACAGACAAAATTAGATTTTTTTTCTCATTCCCTCAGTATGTTGTAATACTAATAATAGTAATCTGAGATTGGCAGGCGACCAGTCCAGAATGTTACCCTTTCTCTCATTCAGTAAATTTGGATAGTCTCCAGCTCACCCGTAACCCTAATGAGGACAAACAGCATATCCTGTAGAAAATGGATGGAAGATAATAATAATATTCGGTGGCTTGGTGGCGCACTGGTTAGCACGTCCGCTTCACAGTTTGGAGATGGTGATACTTTGACATGAAAAGATGAATGAAACCAACAGAGATCAAAAGACCAGCATTCATTTCGATGTATGTATTTACATCTGCAACTGAGAGCCTACACAATTTAGAAAATAACTCTATTTGCAATCAGACTACCGTAATCTTCAGACTATAAATTGCGTTTTTTTTTCATAGTTTGGGGAGGGGGGCGACTTATACTCAGGAGCGACTTATATACATATATATGGGGGTTTTTTCACTTTTTTGGGCATTTTATGGCTGGTGCGACTTATACTCCGGTGCGATTTATAGTCCGAAAATTACGGTACGTTTTAAATACGTATGTATTCAAACAGTGGTTTTCTATAGGAATCTTACCCAGCACAGCATCAAATCTGTGAAATGCTATACCTGGTTAATCAATAACATCTTTTGCCTCATTGCTGTAATATATCATCAATATTTATTCTGACTAGACATTTCTTTAAAAATGCAGTAACTCTCTCCTAAAATTTTGACTTTTATGGACTTTAACTCTGTAATAAATACTTAAGTCATCAAGACTGGTAAATGGAATAGATTTATGCTACTCTACATTTAAGAGGAAATAATCATGTCCGAAGCCTCACATTCAGAGATTTCTACCAACATTGTGAGAAATCTTTAACATGAGCAGTGTCTTCATATACTAAATTAATTATGGTTATTATAATAACCAATTGTGAATAATCACATAAAGGAAATTTGAGCAAATGTGTCATTTCAGAAGTGGGTAATTATCGCATTAATCCATACCCAAGAAGTAGCTCTTAAAGGTTAGAGACTCTTAATCTAAAACCTTCCACTTCTGCCCCCTGACGATTTGATGAGGCCATTAATCTTATCTTGCTGCTCAATGAAGGCTCTCCCTAAAAATTTGGTTGCTTTCACATAACTTCAATTGGTATTTCTGTAGATTTCTGAGTTTGTTTTGCTGTTGCCATCGTACATTACATTAGTAAAGATTAATGAGGCCATCCCAGAAAGTACAAATGAGAGTCAGAGTCTTTCTTTCTCTTAACCCAGGTAGCCTTTCCATTATTTTAACAAAGTACAATATTTATGACAATATAAAACTTTGTCCCACTATTATTTGTATTCCACCCATAGACGGCTTTCTGGCTTTCATGTTGTTTGCATCCCTATAACAAGTATAAATGTCCTTCCAGATAAAAGTAACAAATCAATAAGTAAACTAAAACATCTTTTTTTTTAAATATTGCTTTAAATAATACATTTAAAAAACATAATAAATGGTACAATAGAATGATCAGTTTCTATGCTAAAAGACTTCTTAAGACATATTGACTCTTTTAATATAGTGTATTGTGTGTCTGGCCCTACTCAAAAACAAAGATATACTTAGATCTTGTCCTTCTTTTGGTCTACAGGTCATTCATCAATTCCACTCAGCCGGTAAATGGTTAAGCGGTTAAAGGATACCTAATTATTTGTATTATCTTGTTTGTTTGTTTGTTTGTTTGTTTGTTTGTTTTATTGCATGGCTTTATTATCCTAACTAATTATTTGAGAAAGTAAGCAACTAACATCACGTATATGCAATTACTTGGGCTTGTTTTATTCTCTGAGAGCAAAGTCACAACATAGGTTCCTCTATGACCGGAACAATATAATTATAAAACAATATAATAAAGTTTATAATATAGTTCATTCATTAAAATAACTCACTGTAGAAAATAACCAAGGTGATCAGAATAATGTTAGAGAAGCTTTAATGGTAAACCAGTATTTGAAATGTAATAATTTGAAATTAGATCAGATAAAATAAAAAGGTGGCGGCTCGGTGGAGCACTGGGTAGCAGGTCCGCCTCACCTTGGGTGTGGTGGAGCCTATCCAAGCTGACTTTGGGCAGTAGGAGGCGGGGGACACCCTGAACTGCTTGCCAGCCAATCGCAGGGTACACAGACAAACAACCATTCACACACACCTAGGGGGAATTTGGAGTGGTCAATCAGCCTACTATACATGTTTTTGGTATGTGAGAGGAAACCGGAGTGCCTGGAGGAAACCCAGGCATGGGGATAACATGCAAACTTCATTCAGGAATATTTAAAATACTATGTTAAATTAAAAAAAAACATAAATTTTCTAGTGGTTCAAATCTTCCTAATCACATTTCTACTATGCTTCCCACCAGTTTTGAATACCTCATTGGCAGGCCAAAGAAATTCCCTTACCTATCACGCCGCACACGACCCCAAGAAGTGGCTATTGCAGTTTTGGGATTGGGGGCGCTGGTAAGAAATGCCCATCCTGTGTTGAATACTGGTATTACATCTTTCAATAGCTCACATTTTTATTTTTAGAAATTAATTGAGGGCCACTCTGAGTGGGGGCAAGGGCCGTATGCGGCCCACGGGCCACCAGTTATCCACCCCTGCGCTATTTCATCACCCCGGTCCGCTTTCTCCCCGCCCCCGTTGACTGACGTAGGAGCGAAGACAATTTAGTCCCACCTGCGAATTTCCTTGTCAGTCTGCCACAGCGCGTCCGCGGAGCATGTTCGTGTCTGCTGGACTATCATAAATTCACCGAAGAATGAATAGATTCCCATTTGTAAGTTTTCGCCACTCTTTCTTGGGATAAGCGGCTTAAAGACACTTTTACTCGACAATATTGGAGCATATTTTGTTTAACATAGCGCGTCGTAAATGCTCGTCCTGGCCGCCAGTCGGTCTGTATTCTCGAAAGAGAGGAATAAGTACTTGTTTTTTCTCTGACGCTACTCTTGAGTGTGACAGTTAAGATACCGGGAAAAGTTTTATAGTTTTTTCCCCCGGTGATCGTGTCTAACTGTATAGTTATTTCAAATATGTGTGCTGGAAGGAGTTCGTTAACACCTCCATGTCAAAATTTGCCCGTGAAGACATGTGAAATTCTTCACCGTAACTCGTTCAAGTTACCCTAATTTACTCCTCAAAAGTGATTCGATAGTTCCCACTTATGGTTTCTTGTGTGGCATTATGCACGGCATTTTGACCATCACGCGTTATTTATAGGAATTTGTGAATTTTATAAATGCCACCCCACATAATTAGGTCCACTTCAACCTGTGAAAATATAATGATCTCCAAAATTGAGTAAAATACAGACTTTGAAAAGTTCTCCTCATTAAACGACAAGTGAGCGCCTGGCTTACATCCCAAAAAATCCATTTGGCATGATTTTGTTATTTGGGGTGGTTGAAGTGGGCATAAGTAGAAATTTTAGTGAAGATCTGTTTTCTGATGTCAAGCACCATTAAGCTTTTGCTATGGATAGGATAACCCTTTATGTCCATAATATTAAAACTATTGTAAGATTGGTCACATAATTTCTTTATGGAGATGAAAAGGCTGAATCTAAGGCTAATAAAATTCAAAATTTTAAAACGATTAGTCTAATATTTTCAGGTTAAAGTTTGCGTGAGTAGAGAAGTGCATATGAACTTAAATGGAAAGTTTGCAGTTGTCACATGACATGACAGGAGTACATGATAAATATCATGAAAGCGGGGGGAAGGCACCTTTCTCCAGCCCAATCTCGTGCCTCAGTAGGTACCAGATCTACTCGGGTGTTCGGTTGGGCTTGGGGGCCTGCGACTGTTGACTTATGGACTTATGATCGTTTTGATTTATCGTCATTGTGCACCAGCCAAACCCAAACGGCCTACAATAGTAAACCTTCAGAGTTGCCCCTGTTGTGCAAGAAAAGTAATGCGTCACCATTGGAATTATTTCAGACCAGACCAGATAAGGAGCTGTAAGTGGAAATGGAAGGTTGAACAGAATTCTTTTGTAAACTTTTGCTTAAACTATCACTCAGCCTGGTACTGCTAATCCTGTTTGCGCAATATATTGATTATAAAAGCCAGGTCCTTCATTAAATCTCACTGATCCATGTTGTGTTGACACGAGCCATGTAATTTTCTGCTTTTTTTTTTTGTACAAACTACAAAATCAAACAGAATATGAATAACATTGAACATTTTCTGTGCTGTCTAGTTCAGGCCATTCCTATTGGAAGGATTTAAGCTGACGTACAGCGCAGCTCATTGATTGGTCAATTAGTGGGCAAATTGTAACACGTTTAATATGTATACTTGAGAAAAAAGGCGAGTGGGTGGATTTTCTATTTTGTATTCATGTAGTGCCACAGGACCACTTTTAATGTTGTTCCTTGTTTCAAACTATTTCAAAATTTGCAGTGTCAAATGTCCAAAGTTAAAAAGCTAAAGGCATGACTGAAAGGTAGGCTTACCTTAGCCTTCTGTGAGCCTCCCCTCTCCCCTCCCACTCCGTCGGTAAAGTAGTAACCTCAGCCTTTGCAATTACAAAATCACATTGTCATACTGCGATGATTTTGTAAATGCATGACAATTTAATGGCAGGAGCTGGACTGCCGCGCCAAGTCTATTTTAGCGTGTCTGTGACGCTGCGCTACGCCTCAACGTGTTGTAGCGTACTGTGCTGCATGCCCCTTGCGCATCTGGACCCAAAGTAGATTTTAGATGAGCTAAAAGTAGTTTTAACTTGTGGCACAGGTGGTGGGATGTGATTTTGGTAGATTTAAATGAGACCCAGGCAGAAATATTCTAAGGTCTGTGGATGTGTGTGGTGCATGTATACTGTAAACGCACATGGTCCTTGCCAAGCTCTTTCACGGACACCACCAAGTCAATTTCTGCTTCCATAATGTTAAGGACTGTGTGCACTTTAAGTACCCTAATTTTAATGAGGATCAAAGAAGCCGCTCAGATACGCCGGAAGTCGGCTGAAGTCCATCCCACTTTTGCTGCTTCTCTGTTGTGGGAATTGAAAGAAATCAAATGTTTCCAAAACAGACTCTAAATTGCCCCATAGGTGTATTTGTGAGTATGAATCATTGATTGTCAAGATGTGCCCTGTAAGGTGCCGGCGACTAACTTGCGCCCTGACACCCAAGGTCAGCTGGAATTAGAAGCTGGCTCACCCATGAGGATGTAAATATTCTCAGTCATCACTGTTGTTTATTTTACTTAAAATAATCTGAGGATTTAGTGGGACATTGAATGAACATTAAACAATACTGGGAGGCAACCAAACATATCCATTTCACTGGCTGAAGAGGTGTGTACTGTCTGTTTCTCCACAGGTCATTTCTATTTTGATTGGTTTGTTTGCATCCACTGCCTCATTTCCTTGGGCTGACCTCGACTTGTATATCAGGACCCAGCGGGAAGTCCGCTGCAAAGATGAGGAGTACCGCAGCGGCAACATCTGCTGCTTAAAGTGCCCAGCTGGTAAGGCAAATGCAGTCTTAAGTGTCTTAGCCCATTGACACCGTAGGCTTGGCTCTCACAAATAAGAAGTCGCAATTGGGATTGTTGACGCTTTTGTTTATGGGACAAATTTGAGGTTGATGCATCTTTTAAATGGTGACAGTTTTGTGCCTGTTTCAGGTACCCATCTTAAGTCGGCCTGCACTACGCCTGGTGAAGTGGGGCAGTGTGAGGAATGTGAAGATGGAACACACACTCAGCATGCCAATGACTTCACACGATGTAGCAGATGCACCCTGTGTCGTTCAGGTATATTGTGCTTGGTGAACTGGCAGAGAAGAATGATGAGGATAAATTCCATGACACGAGGTCTTATTTTTATTCTTATTTTGTGGTTGCAGATCAGGTGATTTTCCGGCCTTGCAGTCACACTCAAGACGCTGAATGTCACTGCAAAGCAGGAGGTTTCTGTGACCCTGAAGAAGCATGTGAGACGTGCATAAAGTGTTCAAGGTGAAGATGTACACTTTCCTCATTCATGACAGATAAAAGTTGTTTCTTTCTTTGCTTCAAATGTTGTTTGCCTGCCTCTCTCTGAATTAGTTGCGAGAAGGATAAAGAGGTTGTTCGGAACTGCACTGCTACCTCCAACACAGAGTGCAAGGAAATACCAACGCAGTCAAACTCTTCCTCAGGTATCGTAGAAGGTAGGTTTAATTGCCTTTCTGAAGGCAACAAACTTGCATTACGTATTAGGTCTAAAATGTACAGAAGTGGATAAGAGCCAGTGAAGGAAGAAAGAGGTTGGCAGCATTCTCACTTTTAATTTTAGAATTCTGACTTTTAAAGTGAGGGTTCTGAGATTAAATCTACTCATTCAATTCTAAGATCAAGTAAAAAAAAAAAAAAAAAAAAACTCACTTTAAAGAATGTAGTTGAATCCTCCCTTTTTAAACAAGAATCCTGCCAACCTTTTTTTTTTCTTTTTTCTCTTCACTGGCATTAATCCTCCTCCTTGAATGTCAGCTTTTGCATGTTTGAAATTAGTTTTAATATACCGTATTTTCCGCCCTGTAAGGCGCACCTAAAAACCTAAATTTTTATCAAAAGTCAACAGTGCGCCTTATAGTCCGGTGCGCCTTATATATGGATCAAGTGATGAATTTGTTGAGCCATACTGGTTGTACACAGTGCTCATAGGTACATAGGTAAGTAGTACCAATGCGTTAGAGCAAACTTTAGTCAGTTCTGATCATTTTATAGGAGATCGTTTGAGAAACGCGATTGTTTACACTTTGCTGAGGCTCATGGGAGATTGTGAGCTGAGGGTCATGGGTTTTTGTGGATGGCTAATGCTATAACGATAGCTGCTATACGCGCGAGGCTATTTCATGTCAAAATAGGCTGCTCTGTTCATGTTTCGAGTAAATCTACAGATCAAAAAGGAAAGGGAAACATAGGTAAGTAGTACCAATGCGTTAGATTGAACTTTAGTCAGTTCTGATCATTTTATAGGAGATCGTTTGAGAAACGCGATTGTTTACACTTTGCTGAGGCTCATGGGAGATTGCGAGCTGAGGGTCATGGGTTTTTGCAGATGGCTAATGCTATAACGATAGCTGCTATACGCGCGAGGCTATTTCATGTCAAAATAGGCTGCTCTGTTCATGTTTCGAGTAAATCTACAGATCAATACGGAAGGGAAACATAGGTACGTAGTACCAATGCGTTAGATCGAACTTTAGTCAGTTCTGATCATTTTATAGGAGATCTTTTGAGAAACGCGATTGTTTACAGAGGGCTCGTTGGTTATTGGCTAGTGCGTGCATACCGCAACCCTACTCAACCTCAGTGTGTTGCAGTAAAGCTTCTATTTTATGCGCCTTATAGTCCGGTGCGCCTTATATATGGACAAAGTTTTAAAATGGGCCGTTCATCGAAGGTGCGCCTTATACCCCGGTGCGCCTAATAGGGCGGAAAATACGGTACTTCATAATGACTGATTGGATTTTCCCCCTCCCCATAGGAGCTGCTGCGTCCACTTTAGCCCCGCTTTCTCTACAGACTCGGACCCCCAACACAACCCACACATACCATCTTTTTACCTGCGGTGAGGGGAGATAAAACGCACTATAAGTCGCACCGGAGTATAAGTCGCACCAGCCATAAAATGCCCAAAAAAGTGAAAAAAAAACATATGTATATAAGTCAGTCGCTCCTGAGTATAAGTCGCCCCCCCACCCAAACTATGAAAAAAAACGCGACTTATAGTCCGAAAATTACGGTATATATATAACCTTGTATCAGTATCTATTTACCATGGTGCTAATGTTGTCCTCTTTTTCCCTCCCACACCCACGCAGCCATTGCCATAATTGTAAGTGTGTTGGTGTTAGGAATTGTCGGTGCATGCATTTTCTGCTGTATGAAGAAACGAGCAAGAGGTAGATGCAACACAAAAGAAGTTTCTTAAACAAATGGGTGCTCTACTTATCTTGGTTTCCAAATTTGGTTTTGATTTGAATTAATCTTGCATCTTCTCTTTAGGTTCTGTTGGAAATGAGTCTAAAGCAGAGGTAAGTTTCATGTCAGCATTAAGTAAGAGTAAGAAGGAATGCTAAAATACATTTCAGGATATGAAGCAGGTGTGTTGAAATGTGTTCTTAAACTACAGCTGCACGTGCAGGACGGGAGAAATGAACAAACCCAAAGGGGATGCTCTGGTCTCACCTTTGCTCAGTCACTGGTGAGAGTTCAAAGCGCATCAGCTACGGTGGATGAGTGTCAAGCGCTGTGTGAAAGCCGCAACAGCTCTGCCAGCAGCTCCCAACAAAATCTAACCAGCCTGCCCCCTGCCCTTGCCACCCTTGCCGCCCCTGCCCAACGACCCTGTCAGCCCGATTTGAGGGTGAGAGCAGACCTGCTTCGTTTAAACTTCTTGCCATTTCTCTCTGCCTCTCACCTCTTCATGCCTTCTTGTTCTTCCACCTTTTTCACAGGCCTCTGCAAAATCTACGTTTTTATTTTAATGTTGGGTTTTCAGAGGTTAAAAAGGTAACTTTGTTTTCCAGTTCAGAGAGAATGAGATTGAAATATTGTAGAGTGTGAAACTTTCCATCACATCCATTTTATGTTGCACTTACTGTCGTTAGATTCAAGATTCAAGAGTTTTTTATTCGCCATGTTTGAGCGTGCCAAACAAGGAATTTGACTTCGGTAGAGACACACCCTCTGTTCAACATTTAGGTGACTAACAACATTCAGGACATGTGAATAATGGCAAAAACAGTGTAGACAAATTCAAAAAGGTGTGAGGAGCAGGATCGTTAGGGTCGTATTGTGGAGTGTGAATAGAATGGAATGTCTTTAATGACATTGGACAACAGGTACGTATACAACTAAGTTGGGATTGTTGGTGAGTTGCTTTCCATCAAGGTTGTAGTTCCAGTAGTGGCAGCAACAGGCAGGTAGACTGACGTTGTATATGGAATTGCACAAGATATTATACATATTAAGCATTTTAGCATATTGAAAATTGTATTGCACACGTTATCATGTCATATCGGACTGCAAATATAATATTCAAGGAGTGCATATGTAATAAGCGGCACATTGGGGGTACAAGGTTTAGTAAATTGCAGAATGGATGGTAACAGAAGTGCGTTGGCAGTTTTTACTTTCGGTTTATTTGATTGATTGATTTTTTTTGCTGTTGTTCAGAGCATTTATGGAAGCTGACTGTAATGAGAACCTAAACCTTTGGTTTGCACTTAGTAATGACAAAAAAAAAGTCATGTCGAGATTATTCACACACTCGCAACGTATTTAGTTCACAGGGAATTGGGTCTCTTTTAGCTGGACATGACGTGGCAAGAGTCGAAAGCATTGCATTGCAGCATTTCTATTATTCATGCTGTTTTGCAGTTTAAACGTACTCCGAACAAAATGTGGTTGATTAGAATGGTACAAAAGATCATTTCCTCTAAATTGTCCGTTATGACCGCAGACGTGTACATATACTAGTAATATAAAGAAAAAGATTTTAATCTGTCACAATAGATTATTTTGACACATTATTTTAAATGTACCATCAAAATATAATCATTCATTCCCTCCAACAAATCGTGTGGTTTGTGTGTGTGTGTGTGTGTGTGTGTGTGTGTGTGTGTGTGTGTGTGTGTGTGTGTGTGTGTGTGTGTGTGTGTGTGTGTGTGTGTGTGTGTGTGTGTGTGTGTGTGTGTGTGTGTGTGTGTGTGTGTGTGTGTGTGTGTGTGTGTGTGTGTGTGTGTGTGTGTGTGTGTGTGTGTGTGTGTGTGTGTGTGTGTGTGTGTGTGTGTGTGTGTGATCTGTCAGAGGCTCGTTGTGACGTCAAAGTGCTTACAATTTGGCATTGTCTAAGTCGTCTGCATTAGCCCTTTGAGTGTTTAGACTTATGTGATCCTTTTCTCTTTATTTGGCACAAATTGTTTAACTCGTTCAAGAAAGCATATTGAAGAGTTTAGTATTTAATATAACAATTTGATCTGTCTGGCTGATTATTCTACATTATTCCAGGCGGTTTTGAATTGCTTGACAGAAAAAGTCAGGGGTACTGGCTGTTCAAGCTAAATTGGTTTCAAGTTTTGGAGGGTGACCAATCTCCATTTTACAATTTTTAAAATCTTAATAGCTGTAACGGGTTTTGCACATTTGTCTGTAATGGCAATGGCCTGAGTTGTTGGTGCTGCTGACAAACTGATGAGTCACCGGCAGCTGCCAAATAACAGGAAAAGGGCGTGTTAATCTCAACATTGCTTGTGTTACTTGACAGCAAACATTTTTTAACCTGCTTGGAAAATGAATGCTTTCATCTTTTATGGCTGTGATGTAATAATATACTGTAAATGATTTATTGATGAATTGACTACCTTGTGTCGTTGTTTAGGAGGATGAGCCTTTTCCCGAACTGATTCCTGTAAATGGTAAGTCTTTGCAATTAATTTGTGTTATTCAATTACTGTTGTTACTTAATGTCAGGAAACCTGTAGTTCAACTTGATTAGTCTCACCCAGCAGAAACTCTCATTGTGCCGACATGATGGCCAATGATCTTTATCAAGTACCTGACTAAGTTCAGCGGAATCTTTTTTTTTTTTTTTTTTCAAGAGCAACACAAAATTAAACGTAGTAACAAATGTGCAACATAATATACCCCATGAATATCATAAAACAACTTATTTAATTTTATCCTTTGGCTCAATAAGAAAGTACATTATCAAAATATAAACATATACCGTAATTCCCCGACTATAAACTGTACCTGAATATTAGCGACACCAGCTAAAATTAGGGGGGAATCCTGTTTTGTTCATATATAAGCTGTTCTCGACCATAAGCCGCAGGTGTTTTAAATGAAATGTCCTCATTTCCATTACCTGTATTATCAAGACAAATCCTCTTACAATATCATAAAAATAATGAAAACTACTTGCATAAGCTGTACCGGACTATAAACCGCAGGGTTCAAAGCTTGTGCCACTATTAGTCCAGATGTTACGGTACTAAATAATGATATTTAAATGGTCAATTGGATTAAAATAATTCCAATTATTTATTTCTAATTTGTCAGGACTTGAGTTGTCCTGGGTCTGTGTTGGAGGCATGATTTGTCCTGCAGTACTTGCCAAGAAATGACTCCAGCTAGTTAGTAGTATCTGAAGACATGCCACATGGCCCAAGACTAGCTTCTGATTCATTATACAGAAAATAAATCCCACATGAGCAGTGATTGGGAAGTTCTAAATTGCAGCATATTATTAAGTCTTATCATTTGAGTGTAGTTAAGGTATGTATTCCTTTCATGACCATTTTCTTTCATAAAACGCTCAAAATGTGAGAAAACAGTCTTTAATTCAAACCTGCCAAACCAGTAGCGGGTGATCAAATGTATTGTCTTGCGTTCTCTAAAATAGACAGTTAATTTGGAAATTGTGAAGGTAATCTGTTTATGATGTGACAAAGCTTTGTACTGTTTTGTTTGCAGGTGTCGACTCTCTCAGGAAGTGTTTTGAGTATTTTGAGGAAGTGGATATCGACTACTACAAGAGGTTCTTCCGTGAACTTGACCTGCACGGCAATGTGATCAGAAGCAAAGATCAACTTACCTACGAAGACAGGATTCACGAGTTACTGAACATTTGGGTTGAGAAGGAGGGCAAAGACGCAAGTTTAAATGACCTGCTAAAAGCATTGCTTAAGTTTGATCAAAGACGAACAGCTGAGACCATCAAGGAAAAAGCCCTGGAAAATGGTCATTATGTTTTAGCAAGCAAGTCATTTTAACTTGTTTGAAGTTACTCCGCACCCGTTTGATTGTATTATTAGATGCGGTGTATAGTTTTGTGCACTTGACTGCATTGTAACAGAAGCTGTATGTCTTCTGAGCCTTTGAAGACATGCACAGGTATAGTTATCCTGCATGGTACTGAAATGGCGCTGCAGTCTTTTCTGCTGGTTTGATCACACTGAGCAACAGAACAAATATGCGTGGAGTGGGGTGAATGCATTTCAGCTTCAGCTTCAACTTGTACGCAAATGTCTGTTGAAAGTTTTTCAATGAACTATCACAAGTATTTTGTTCATTTTGTATGATGACTGTGACATTGACTTTTAGATGCCTCAACTGGGGCCAGTCAAATGAACACGTGGTCACTGGATTAAGCTGCAAGAGGGAATTTTTTTAAATTTCCTTTCTTGTGAGTTTTATGGGAAGTGGACAAAGTTTTACATTGGCTTTTGTCTCATAAAATCTTGGCTTCAATTACTGCTAGTGATGGACAAAGGTGAAATTACATGTATGCATCATGGCCGTTTCACCGAATTGTGTCCGTTACTCCAGTCACCTGAAACACACCTGATACATCAGCAAGTTTTGCGAATGCCGGATAATGAATCTGGTCAATTGTATCGGTGTGTTGCAGTCTTGAGGACCCGACTTCAAAATTCCACAAGCAATGTGGCTTGCTTTTTGGTCAGTATTTTGACTTTGAATATGAAATGTTGCCTCTTTTAACTTGTTCGTTGAGTTTAGAGCACATATTCATACGCAAGAGATGAAGGAGGGAAGTTTCTCAATGGGCACTGTGAAGACTTTTGTGACGCTGCTTTAAGTAGCTTTGTTGAAGGTGTGTTAATGACTCACCCTTTCCTACAATTGTTAAATGTTTTTAAGGGCTTTCAGTGTCAGAATAAAATGTTAAGTTATATCACGCTGCTGTGTACTATGTTGTACGTACAATATCTCTCGGCCAGACGTACTCGCTTCGCGTGACCGCCGCCGCCGATGATGATGATGATGATTTCTAGAGTTTGATGAAATTGCACATTTAAAGTTATTCTATTTATGCAAAGTCCAGACTCGGTGTTAGCTTCATTTTAAAATATTGTTTGAAGCTTTTTGAAATAGTTCTCCATTATTGGATTGTAATTGTTTCATATTTATAACTCTCTTGATTGATTTTCAAGAGCTGTTGTTGAAATGGGCCAATCTGTTTGGCTCAAGAAAGATGTTGAAAACTCTCTTGATTTATTTTCAAGAGCTGTTGTTGAAATGGGCCAATGTGTTTGGCTCAATAAAGATGTTTATAAAATTGTACAATAGACTTTTTTTTCTTTTTCTTTTTTTTAGAGCTCGGAAATCACAAAAGAAATTAACTTGCTTTCTGAATATGACTAATTGTGTCAATAGATATATTGGATATTTGATCTTTGGCTTTAGGTACTGTTTTGTTTTGTTTTCTGATCATACCGATAATTATTAACTGGGGTGTGCCTTAAAAATGAATCTTTAACCAAGTGACTCAACTGTGGTTGGGCATATTGTTCTTCTCCCTGTGCAGCACTCCCTTGCCAGGGCTCGTGCTTAGTGGTTAAACGGGTCTTTTGGTATTTCCCTTGATGTAAGCATTGGTTTATGGGCATCTATAACGATGACTAACTGATTGACTATGTCTCAAGTACGCAAATGTTTTGTTTTTCAAGCATTTACCTGAAATACATTTATTTTTTTTCCCAATAAAATATGTGCCAATTACACAGATTCTCCTATTTCTCAAATGTTTTAATTTTTTTTTATGAATATCCCTCTTTAACAGACATAAGAATCTGAAGTTACTTTTCACTTGCTCATCTTCCTTATGAAAATATTGGAATTTGACTTAACAGACTAAAGTTTATAGTTTAAAATTTATAGTAGCTCGCCAACTGTACTGTTTTGCATTAATGCAAAATGTATGGCAAGTACTGTGGCTGGTGTATTTTTCTTCGTCCAATGTAAAATTAATTATTTTGAGTAATTTAATTGAATTCAATTCACCCATCAATATATCATCAAGAAAGTTGTTGGTCCAATTTGACTACTTGCTACAGCTTCTACTAACCCATATTGGCCAATAGCCAAATAAACAGCAAGTACAGTATCTTTTCATAGAACACAATTGAAGATTTGTGTAAATTAGGATACCCAATCTTTCTCTGCATTACAAAACATCAAAAGTTGTGCACCAATTATGTTTATTCAAGTTCCTGAAAAGGAAACCTGACCTTGTGCACTTTGATTTACTGCGCTAAATGTTTTCAAATTAGACCCTGTCACACAATCTGACATATCAATTGACTCATCACTTCAATAACAAAAGGATTGCATCACGAACACACGCAACCACAAATGGACCAAACTCCAGCTATGGCGTCACAATTTCTGGCTGAGCCGGTTTTAGATTTACATGATAAGGTTGATGGAATTTAATATGCCTTTCTTCCTTGTACAGCACAACAAAGAGTCAGAACTGCACAGACTTCTGGCTGTGGACAAACACGTGTCCCAAAGTCAAACACATTTTATTTTGTTGACGCAGTGGTTCCCATTGGCATTTTGTAGCAGTACCACCATGGATGGTATAATGCAGTGAGGTTCTGTGATCTGGTAGTGTGATCCAGGGCATGTTCTAGTTGAGGTACCAGACAAAGCACAGTTTAGAGTTGACTGTCATGAAGAAAGTATTTTTCAGCATGTTTTCCCTCACACAAATGATGGACACCCCTGAAACCAGGACTTGAGGTGGGCCTGGCACATGACAAGGGCCCCCCTCCCCATGGATTCACCACTTGTGAGAGGGTTCAGTATGAGCTCTAAGTGGCATCCTTTTTCAATCATGATAACGCAACGAGTAATTTTGATGTTTTTAAATTATTTTAATATTTAATATATTTCATATTTTTATATTTCAACTGATAATAGAGTTCAAACATTAAATATTTTGTCAATGATTAATTTGATCATTTCAATATATTTCATGTATAATTACATTTTTAAAACCGGATTTTGCCACTTGATATGGTAACCAAAAATGACAACGTGCTCAAGGGTCAACAACCAATCACAGCTCATTTTTTTAAAACTGGTCCTTCTTGGGGGGGTGACTATGGGCCACAACACACTACTGGGACACAGGGATTGTACTGCAATCCTATCTTTATTTTAACACACTTTTCCAAAGCTTGTTACACTCAAGTCTGCTGGAACACCTCCCGGACTACTCCTCCGCAAATACCACCCTCCCAAAAAAGGAAACTCCGATCATACACACAGTTAGACTGCATTTTGCGCTTGACATGCGCTTAGCATGAAAATATTGGACATTCTGAAACTCAATGAACATTTATAAAATATATTACATGATATCGTCTGGAGGCAGAAAATATTAAACATTCTCAAACTCAGTGAACATTTATAAGGTAGTCACATAATTGTTTTGCATCCCTTAACCTGTGTGTGTGTGTGTGTGTGTGTGTGTGTGCGCGTGAAAGAGAGAGAGAGCGAGAGAGCGAGAGAGAGAGAGAGAGAGAGAGAGAGAGAGAGAGAGAGAGAGAGAGAGAGAGAGAGAGAGAGAGAGAGAGAGAGAGAGAGAGAGAGAGAGAGAGAGAGAGAGAGAGAGAGAGAGAGAGAGAGACGGTGTGTGGGTGTGAAAGAACTTTTGTTTGAGTTTATTTTATCTGTGAAAAGAAGCTTGCAGGTGTTTTCCACCCAAAAGCCAATTTCATATTCTCCCAATTCCTTATGAGATTGTGTCAAAACGTATTTTATGCTCAAGTGGCTTTCGTCATTTCAACCTGGACCAGCCATAAAATCAGACAATGGGAACATTTAGAAAAAAATACAAATATATTCCCTTCAGTCCTGATTATGTAAACAGGGCCCCTCATGAATCAGTAGTGAACAGAATTACGAACTGCCCATAAATAACAAACAAAGATTCCGAATTTTTGTATTTGAACCAGAACGAATCATACGACATTGTCACATTTATTTTATTACAAAGGAATGTATATGTATGTGCGTCACAGGAAATGCTTCTATGTTCGAGCTGGGGTCTTGTACTAAACTGCAGAGGGGTGGGCCTTATGTAAAAGGAGAATTCCTTGAAACATATCTGGAGTTGTTAAATCACATAGAGGATGGGCCTTATCTCAAAGGAGAAATCATTGGACTGAGACAATACTTCTGAGAGCTTCAGGAAGATTCACCTGTCGGAACCGGAAGTGCTCTGCTGCATTTTGGCTAGATGTCGAGGGATGGGGCCGGATCTGTGACATTAGCAAAGTTGGTTTTCTAGCAAGTGAATGAGATGGACTTAAGATTTTCAGTAGGTCATTTTCAGTTTTAACTTAATATTTCTGAATTGGGTATATGGAAGATACAAGAAAGAAAACAAGAAATCTACTAAAATGAGATCTACTAAAATGTAATTTTGAAAAGATCGGTTGTGCAGACCTGGTTAACGCGTCCACCTCACAGTTCAGAGTGTGTGGGTTAGATTTCACCTCCGGCCTTCCCTGTGTGGAGTTTGCATGTTCTCCCCGTGCCTGCGTAAGTTTTCTCCGGGTCTTCTAGTTTCCTCCCACATCCCCAAAACATAGTAGGCCGACTGAACACCTCAAATTGCCCGTAAGTGTGAGTGTGGATAGTTGTTCATCTCTCTGTGTGGCCTGCTATTGGCTGGCAACCAGTTCAGGGAGTCCCCCACCCACTGCCCACTGGGATAGGCTCAAGCACGCCCGTGACACCCGTGGGGACAAGCGATACAGATAATGGATGGATGGCTGTACAGATGTCAAAGTCAAAACTCAAGACGGTGTTGTGAAATGTAATATTTATATTTACATGTTGAAGCTTATATATAGGACACTCCTGGGATGACATCTACCATAGCAAAATTTCTGTTTATCTCAATTTGCTCCATTGAGAGCGTGAGGCTGCGGTGGAGTGGTGAGGCACTTTGTTTCTCGGAAGTGTGTCACTAGACGTCTTCTTTTCACTGAGTTGTCAGCTGCGTCCTGCCTGACCCAGCTGTAACCTGTCGCCTCTTCTGTGGTAAAACATAAGAACAACAAGGCCAAGGAGCAAGCATGTATTGCAGTAATATTGCGGTAAAGCATTGATTAGAGAATGCATGATAACATATAAATATATACATTTTTCTAACAAGATGTGACATTTTAGGTATAAATTATGACCTCTAGTGTAAGATTGTAATAAGTGCATGTGACATTGTGACCTTTTAGGACCATCCATGACAACTGTCCCTGTCAACCAAAAAACACCTGTCTGCCATCAATTACATTTTAATAACAATAAATTGTTTTGGTGGGAAATATGAAATGTTTTTTAAAGGATTTTTTTTAACATGAATGAATCCTATTGGATTTCATTACATAATATATACTTTCTACCCACGTTATATATATTTGTTCCCCTATGAATTGCTGGAGTGAAGACATGTATGAAGTCATAGAACACTGTAATGCAAGGTAAACGGCATCACAAGTGAATCATAATTGTAAGTCTCCATGGCGCCTCTAATGGCTAGAGAGTGCAATTTTCAAGTGTTACATATGTAAAAATTCAAGTACAGCACAATTCAACCTAGCGGGTATTTATTTATACGTTTGCCACCTGATTTATAGCATAAATGGGAGCTTAAGATCAGGGGATACTTTGAGAATAATTGCCAATTTGTTTTGTATATGTGAAGCCCTTTGAGACTGCTTGTGATTTACGGCTATATAAATAAACTTGACTTGACTTGACTTGACTTGACATAACCCTTCTCGTATCTTTTAAACAAAAGGCAGGCAGGCAGGCCGGCAGACCTCTCGGATGAGGTGTCACAGACTGATAGCAAGTCACTCCCAAGATTCTTTGCGCGACCAATGAGGAACTGGTTGCGAGTTGGTAAACAGTCTCAATTCCGAGTTTGCAGTTTGTCTTTCAGAGATTATCTCCAGTACGCATATATATACTACTTGGATATTAGTGTGCAGTCGTTCGAGTGCGAGCAATACGTAAGTACAATGAGTTCGAAAAAAGTTCGTTAAGCGTTACTTGTTTTCACATTACACTGTTCAAAGAGAAACCATACATAGTCTGCGAAATTAAATCGCTTTGTCAAACTCGTTTGCATGTACCCTTCCCCACCCCCTTTTTTGTTTTATGATTTAAGTCGCATAGATGCATCAGGTTGGCGTTTCTACCGCAGACTCTTCACGAACCTCTGATTACTTCACCACTTCAACACGGCCCAGCGTGAAACTGAAACTACTATATACAGAAAAAGCCAAGTGAGAGTTAACTGTAGCACGTGGGTGATCAAACATTAACCAGCGATCATGAGTGCAGGAAATGATTTATTTCAGTTGTGCACTGTAGTAGGTTTGATCACTGTTTCAAAGCAGCTCCTTACAAGGTAAGTCTTGTGAATAAACATCCATCAAATAGCAACTGTGGAGTTTTGAAATAAAAGTAAAACGTAAAGGTAGTGCTAATTGATTTGGCTATATGTTTATTATTATTGTTATTATTATTATGATTACATTCACATTTGACAAGATTGCGCAAAGTGTGGTGACATTCTCACAATTCTATTTTTGTTGTCTCTCAGTGTTCAAGTGTCTCCAGGATGATGACCAATACCTCCTTCTACATATGGTACTTTCTGAGCTTGGGCTTGGGCCTGGCCTGCGTGGTGTGCGTGTGTTTGTGGAACAGCCAGTGGCGTGGTGGTTTTGCCTGGGACGGCTCTTCCCGTCAGTTCAACTGGCACCCGGTCCTGATGGTAACGGGCATGCTGGTGCTGTACGGCAATGGTGAATATGATTTTATTCTTCCAACCTGAGGGCATACAATGTTTCATTTCTATTTCTTGACTCTCATCTTTAATCAGACAGACTATACAGTGATCCCTCGCTACTTCGCGTTTTGTTTATCGCTGCTTCACTACATCGCGGAATTTTTTTCCAAATTAGTAAAACATTTAAAAGTCAAAATGAAACTTCTAAATTGAGGAAATGTGTCTAACCTTTAAGACAATGTAGTATTGCCCCAAATGTTCGTTTAAATTCCTTTAGAAGTCCGTTTTCGCGTATTAGCACCATCGCGACTTAGCATCTTTCCGCTAACATTCTGGTTTGTATTATTCAGAGTTCAAAAATCTCCCTTAGGTTATTTATTTTATTTCTGCATTATGTGTCCGATATTGGAAATCTGGTGATTGATTTTAGAGGGAAAAAGAATATTGACTCCAATTGGGTTACTATCCACAGCCCGGGGCGGACCACCTTTTCTGAGAACAAGCCTCGTTCAATCATATTGCCATCATGTGCTATTGAAGCTGCGCTTGCACTGAGCCCTGACAGGCAATGGACATTGAAGGTGACTTCTTTAATAGAACCTAAAATGCTCTTCCCTGCAGGAGCTGTGTTGTACCGTGTCCCCCTGAATTGGGGAGCGAATAAACGTCCTCGGAAGCTGCTGCATGCTGCACTGATGCTCATCGCGGTGATACTTTCAGTTATTGGACTTTGTGCTGTTTTTGGCAATCACAATGCCTCGAAAATCCCCAATTTATACTCCCTGCACAGCTGGATTGGAATCACCACTGCAGCTCTCTTTGCCACACAGGTACAACTCCATGGCCCGTATTTTTCACACCACAAGTTTAAAAGGCGCAGACTCAATTGCACGGGCTTTTCGGTTCTTAATCCACACATAGGGTGCACCACATTATAGGACGCATGCATGACTTACCGTAAACAAAAACCCCCCAAAAACAGGTGAAAGACAGATCGGTTGTCCTTTATTCTAGTATTTAACCACGTACTCTACTGTACTCAACATTCTAGTTAAACTACCGTACTCAACATTCTAGTTAAACGATATTCATCGCAAATCCATCAAAGTCCTCATCTTCTGTATCCAGTTTTGCGCAAGGTCGCCATTAAACATGACAAGTACCCTCGTCACTGTCTCGCCGTTGTCACGTTGCTCTTCGGCAATGATCCCGGCTTTCCAGAAAGCTTGAATTGTGCCTCGTAAGCATGTCTCTTTGTCGATGCCA